>NC_142941.1:50703830-50716330 GCF_046866305.1 Octopus bimaculoides
CTTCTCACGAAAGAAGGTGACACTGTACAAATACACATACCAAAAGCAATTATTGAAAATACAAACAAGAAGCACATATCATACAGACTTATCAACAAGAAAACGAAGCGACCGGAGAGTTTCTCCACCCAAAAAATTGAGATTTGTCTCAAACCGATATGGCCCTTTCAAAGTCATGTTACTTGGGGACGAAAATTTGCCACGGTCCTAGTACGCTTTAAGAGCGAACAGTTAGCGAAGGAATTTTCAACACTCTCTCTCCACACAGATGACTTGGTGATGATACCGAGTTATCTTGGACAGAGAGTGACGAAGGTGACAGTAAAGAATGTCCCTTCACAAGTGGAAACCCAGTGGATAGTAGGTTCTATATGCCTCGAAATGGAGGAGGCAAATATATTAGAAATTGCTACTGCAGAGGAGAAAAACTGGGAAGGGGGAAAAAAAGTCGAAGTCCTTCTCCATATCACTGAAGAGGAGTGCCAAAAGATCCCCACACACATCCAACTGGCAAAGGACCACAAGTTATATGTAGTGGTGGAAGGAAGGCGGCCACGTTGTTATGTATGCGGCAGCGAGGCACACCTCAAGGACAGTTGCCCAACCGCCGCCAACCAAAAAAAGCAACAAGGGCAACCACCAAAACCCGGAAAAAAACCCTACTACCAACACCACCATCAACAATCAAAACAAGAGAAACACAAACAACACTGGCAACTGAGAAGACAACAGCATCTGCAAAAACAACAAGTGAGGAAGCAGGGGAAAAGAAAGAAAATTCCAAGACTGTTTCCCCCTCCCCCACATCACACACACCTCACACAAATAACAAGCCATCAGCACCAACAAAAACAGCAACACAACCACTCACACAAGCACACACAGACGCTCACAATTTGCCCCTACCCCCTTCCGATTCCTCAGAACCTTCGTCGGAAGATGAAAGTAATGAGGAATGGCAAATAGCCCAGAAAGGAAGGAGGAAGAGGAGCAAGAAAAGAAAAGCAAACACAAACAAAGCAGGGAGATACACAACTCCCGAAAACACTCCAGACACCAACACAAGCACACACAACTACAACACAAGCAACAAAACCCCAAAAGCAAGTACACACACAATGCTCACTGCCATCAACACAAAAAACTCAGAGTTGATGGAATACATCAACACAAAAACAAACATAACAAACGAAGACATAAAAACCAGCAACCACCCATACACAACACCGCCAGAACACATCAAAATACTACACATAACACCAACCCTGCACCACACACTAAAATCTATTTTTCCAAAGGCAGTTGGCAAATGCCAAAAATACCTGGCGAAAAAACTATATAGTGATCTCCTCGAAGAAAACCCGAAGGAGGAGACACAAAAACTCTCAAACGGTAAGTGACTCTCTTTATAAAACTTTAACACTCAAATCAAAATGATGCTCAAGATTGGTTGTGTAAATGCGCGTGGCTTGGGGTCCCCTTGGAAACAAGGGTACCTCCTAAATGACATAAAGTCACATAAACTAGAAATCATAGCCATAAGCGAGACCAGACTCCATGATACGCGGGCCCTATCGTCCATGTTTGGCAGACAGTTTAACATTTATTTTTCTCCCTGTCTGCCGAGAATGGGCGGTAGTGGCACGGCGGTACTCTTTCGCAAGAGTCTGGATCTCGAAGTAAAGACAGTATTCATAGACCCGGAGGGTAGATTGGTTGTTCTGGATGTCGATGGCAGCGATGGGTGTGCTTTTCGACTCATATCAGTATACGCACCACCTTTAACAGGTAGGCCGGATTTCTTTCGACGTCTAGAAGTATTCCTAGGAACGTCTCGTCCTTTACTTTTAGTGGGGGATTGGAATGCTACCTTGGACACGCATCTAGACTATGTTGGCAGAGATAGGAATAGACGGGGATGCAAATGCCTCAAAGACCTGCTCAGACGCTTTCAACTGTCTGACAGGTACCGACTCGATTACCCGAATGCGCCAATGTGGACATGGACAAACCGCATCGGGTCGTCGAGATCGTATCTAGATAGAATACTGTGTAGGAGAGTAGATAGAGATAGCATAGGGTGTCCACAATTTCACATAGTCAGCTACACGGATCACAAACTTGTGACGTGTACGCTAGACTTAGATAAGACACATAGGCAGGGCTCCGGTTACTGGAAACTAAACGCGTCTTTCCCGTCGAGACCAGTTTTCAGAGACCGGATTAGCACGTTAGTAAAGAGGGCTTTGACAGGAGCCATCATCAATAACAAATGGTGGTTTGCCCTCAAGAGAGCAATAAAAGCAGAAGCGGTTAGGTATAGCAAAGCACTAGCCATAGACAGAAACAGAGTAGAGGGTGAACTAGTTAAGAAGCTAGAAGAGGCAATTAGAAGTGGCATCGCATCCGACGTTTTGGCGGCGAGGTTGGCCCTTGACCAACACTTCAACGCCAAACACGAAGGGTGCGTTGTCAGGGCTAGGATGCGTGCTCTAAGAAACGAAGGTGTTGGAGCCGCACGAGAGGCCCGGGTGGCGGAGGCGCAACAGGGCAACAAAGCCACCATTCGGTCTCTGGTGGACGAACAGGGGCGCGAACTGCTCGAGCCAAGCAAAATGTGTGAGGCCTTTCAGCGGCACTTTGCTCGACTGTTTGGGACGAATGGCGAGCGAGAACGCAGGGTGGACTTCAGTGCCTACCTGCACAGCCTGCCACGACTCTCGGCAAGAGAGGCGGAGTGCTGCGAAGGTGCCATCACGGCGGCGGAAGTGAGGGACGCGATGGCGGGATGCTCGAGGGACAAATCTCCGGGTTTGGATGGTCTGCCCTACGAGCTTTACAACTGTAAGCCAGACTTGTTTGGAGACGTCTTGGTGGCGGTGTACTGCAACTGGCAGCAAAACGGGAGCATTCCCGGTTTTGTGAGTCGAGGAGCCGTAACGCTGCTGAAGAAAGATCCAAACAAGGGGGACGTCATAGATAACTTTAGGCCCATCACTCTGCTCAATGCAGACTTGAAAATTTTGGCCAAGGTGTTAGCCAAGCGGTTGGCGCTTGTCATCGAGAAACTGATCGGCAAGGCGCAAACGTGCGCGGTGCCGGGCAGGAGCATCCATGACAACCTCCATCTGATGCGCTACATCATAGAGAGGGTAGTTAAGGAACCTGGCATGGGTGGGGCCCTGATCAATTTAGATCAATCGAAAGCTTTCGATAGGGTAGACCATCAATACTTGGAGGCTGTCCTCATAGCAGCCGGCTTCGGTCCCATTTTCCGCGGCTGGATGGCTGCCTTGTACAGAGGCATCCGTTCGGTAGTTCGCGTCAATGGGCATCTATCAAGACCCTTCGACATTGCACGTTCGGTCCGTCAGGGATGCCCCCTCTCGTCGCTTCTGTACGTGTTGACTCTCGAGCCACTACTGCGGAAGCTGGCGACGCTGAGGGGCATCCCGCGAGAGTTGGGATGCGGGACGAGCGTGTCGGCATACGCGGACGACGTCACCGTCATAGTGTCTAGCCAAAAGCACATCGAGCTTGTCGGCGAGACACTGAGAGACTACGAAGCGGTAACGGGAGCGAAAATCAACCGGGATAAGTCAGTGGGCTTGCGGCTCGGCACCTGGAGAAGCAACCCCATGCCGTCAAGTAGCGCCTCCGTCGTGGGACGTTGGACTGACGGTCCGGTTGAGATGCTCGGGGTCTGGTTTGGTCCAGACCTCCAAACGGAGAAGAACTGGGACGAGATAACGAGAAGGGTGGCCACTCTAGCCCGGCAATGGGCCGAGAGGAAGCTTTCCCTGAAAGGTCGGGCGGAGGTGGCGAACACGTACATCGCGTCCGTCATCTACTACCGCCTGACCGTCGTTCCTTGTCCCGACCCTACCATCACCAAACTGGAGCGCATCCTCTTCCGCTTCTTGTGGAAAGGAAGCGTTCCGATGGTTAGGCGATCCGTTTGCTGCCAACACCCGTTAAAAGGAGGACTGGGCATGCCGTGGTTGATGATGCGCAGACACGCGCTGAGACTGCGACATCTCCGGCTCTACGTAGACAGCGGTGAACAGGTGTGGTCACCGTTTGTGCGGCGCGCTTTCCCGCAGCTCGTCTCCATGACCGAACTGCAGTCATGGATCAAGAAGAGGCCGAGGAAGGGCGAATGGCACCGCGAGTGTCGCGCTGCTCTTCGGCAACTCCAACAACCCGGGTCAACCTTGAGCGACTGCATCACAACTAACGCATTCTATAGTGGATTAGTGGAGGGAAGGTACGACGACGATCTCGGGGCGAACCTGGGCGTCGACGAGGAATACCTGACCCGCCTGTTTAAGACGACCTTCGGGCCGGGACCTATGGACAACTTCCAGAGATCCCTGGCCTGGCAGTGCTATCGAGAAGCACTACCCGTTCGGGATAAGCTCTACAGGCATGGCTCGAGAAACACGGGGCCGACCTGTCCGAGATGCCGGCAGAGCGACGAAACCGTTCTGCACGCACTCGTACAGTGTCCCACCATTTCCGAGCTGTGGGCTTACGTCGAACAACTGCTATCGCGTGTGGGACGAGTCGGTCTATCAGCCGAGTCTATCGTGAATATTGTCGCGCCTCCTTCCTTTAAACGGGAAGGAAGAGCTATTTTCATCGTACTTGTGGCTATGGCGAAAGAATGTGTATGGTGGACGCGTCTGAAAGGTCTAGAGACAAAGACTTTCCTCTCTGGGCAATCTCTCATCAACTTCTTCAAGTATCACCTGAAGAGGAAGTTGAGAGTAGAAAGGGAAGTCTTGTCTAGTGAATGCTTCAAAAAAAGATGGGTGAATGTAGCAAGGATGGCACGTGTGAACGACGGAGCCATCTTGAGCATAACCCTATGAACAAGAAAAAAAAATAAAACAAAAAGGCAAAAGAGAGTCACTTACTGTTATAGTTTCTTCAATGAGAATATTGACCAAGGTTACCGTGGTCTTTTCCGTGGGCTTTTCCTTCCACGGCTAAACCTAAACTGTCCTCCCCTCTTTTTACACGAGAACATTACTGTGTGATACACGATCCCTATTGATCGGCCTTTCCTTTTCTTTTTTTTTCGATCCCTTTTGATCGAACTGCCCCTTTTTCCCTTCCTACGATCCCTTTTGATCGACACCACCATTTTTTTTTTTTTTTTTTTTTTTTTTTTTTTTTCCTTCCTTCCCCCTCCCAAAAAGAAAAGCTCTACATTGTATTTGTCCCATCTTCGTTGAGCCCTGTGTGGCTAATAAAAGAAATGTATCTACCCGTCGTTCTCTCTACGTATCTCTGTATGTGAGTACGTATATATAATATTCATTACGTACACGCAGTGTCACACGTGCATACCAGCCTGAATCTATATGCATATAATGTGTGTGTATACAAATACAAACACACACACACACACACACACACACACACACACACACACACACACACACACACACACACACACACATTCACACACTCACACACACACACCTATACATATTCATATATAAATACGTATACACATACACCTATATATATATGCATACGTACATATATTTATACATACATGCATGCATGCAGATATTCATATATGCAAAAACATGTTGTGTATAACGTAAATATTTTGACGCAAAAGCAATCTATTAGATGCATATTAAGATATTTGCTTTGATATTTATTTTTAATATTTATTTCAATGAGTATTTCTTGATTTCTTTTTCTGTATCCGCTTGTTTACATAATTTACGCTGCAAATAGATAAGTCAATATGAAATTTTTTCGGCCCTCTGATAAACCTTTTTACTGCGTATATCTCGATAAGGTATTTTCCGAACCATTTATCCATCTATCTATTTATCAATGTATTTATCTGTCTATCTGTTTGTCTGTCTATCTGTCTCTGTTTGTCTTTTTCTCTATCTCATTGTCTATTTATACATCAATGTATCTATGGCACTGTTCAATCATCTGTCTCTCCCTCGCTCTATCTATCTATTTAGCTATCTATCTATCTATCTATCTATCTATCTATCTATCTATCTATCTATCTATCTATCTATCTATCTATCTGTCTATCTATCTATCTATCTATCTATCTATCTATCTATCTATCTATCTATCGTCTCTCTCTCCCTCTCTCTCTATCTCTCGCTGTGCCTGTCTGCTTGCCTGTTAATCTATCTATCTATCTATCTATCTATCTATCTATCTATCTATCTATCTATCTATCTATCTATCTATCTATCTATCTATCAGTTTGTGCCTGTGTATATGTATATAAATGACTTTCCGCCACTCAAACGAATACATAGATTGGGGGAAGCATTCTGCCAGTGAATGAGTCGACGGCCTCTTGCTTCCAGTCTTTCAGATAACATCCAACGTGTCAACACTCTCAAGAAAGAACATTAAAAAAATGCGAAACGCGTTTTCGGAGAATTGATGGAAATCGCAGGTCAATGATGGCCTTAGAACAACAAGTTCGCAAAACTATTCCAAGTATTTCACATAGTTTTCTCTTATCAGAATTAAAACACGTCGCTTCATTTTCTCCAATAAATTTGTAAAATTAAATAGAAAAACATTCATTAGGCCTATTTATTTTTTTAAAATTCGTTTATTTTAAATTTTGAGCTGGTTACGTTGTTACTCTATTTATTTTTATTATATGTTTTATTTAATTTGATTTTATTGTTATTTTTAAAAATATTATTTTGTTTCCAAGTAGGGCTTAAATGACAAATTCGAAATGTCAGGCACTCGCGCTTCAAGGTAGAGATCAAAAGAGTTTCTCGACAGACGCACAAATAAACTAACACAAACAACAAATCGTTTTTTTTCTCTAAATCTAATAATAATAATAACAATCAAATCATATGTAACATATGTGAAGGCGACAGACGACAAAACATACTACTACTACTACTACTACTACTACTACTACTATTACTGATGCTGCTGCTGTTTCAACTACTTCTACTACTACTACAAATAATGATAATGATAACAACAATAATAATAATGATGATAACAACAACAATAACCATAATGATATGATAATAACAATAACAGTAACAACAACGACAACGGAAAAAGCACCGAAAATATTTGAAAAATTGAACATAAAATCTAGACATTGATGTCATAAAATTAATAGATTGCTTGGAGTTATCTGATGATGATAATAATAATAATAATAATAATAATAATAATAATAATAATAATAATAATAATTAATAATAATAATAATAATAATAATAATAATAATAATAATAATTAATAATAATAATAATAATAATAATAATAATAATAATAATAATTAATAATAATAATAGTAATGATAATAATAATAATAATAATAATAATAATAATAATAATAATAATAATAATAATAATAATAGTAATAATAATTAGGCTCGCTCTGTCGGTAGTGCAGCAAATCCAGAAAATCTATCGTGTCATTTCGAATACTATTGTATATCATTGATTATTTATGCAGATGGTTTACTTTTTCTCTCAACGCTAGGTTTGATATGTAAGACGGTGGTGGCGATGGGTCCGGCGGGGGTGGAGGGGGGAGTCGATTTCGGTTCTTTGTCACACTGAAAGTTTTTAGAAACGTACTGGAAGTACAAAGATGTCGTCGTTGATTGCGATGAGAATGATGACGATGATGATGACAACGATGACGACGATGGTGATGACGACCAGAATCTTGATCAGGGTCACGATTATGAAGCAATAGTAGTAGTAGTCGTAGTAGTAGTAGAAGTAGTAGTAGTAGTAGTAGTAGTAGTAGTAGTAGTAGTAGTAGTAGAAGAAGAAGAAGAAGAAGAAGAAGAAGAAAAGCTCTATCCCTCTTTATCTCCTCCATTTCTCTTCGTTATTTCCTTGATAAACCGTACCCTTTTTCTCCGCCCTCGCATTCCTCATAGAGCAATAATTTTCAGCTTCTGCTTCTAGTAAACCCGAATGTAAGTTTTTCACGAAGGACCAGTAGCAGATGGGTCACGATACCTGTAAGAACCACTGTTGCCTTGAGATCTTTTTCAAAAATTATTGTTTAGATTTCATGTATTTGTCGTACATTGTGTTACTCATGGATTTTAGACAATCTTTTGTGTCAAGATATTAAGTCAACGTGATCCTCACGCCTCATCGAGTGTCCTTAGCGATGGGTTGATCAACTTTAAGGGAAATTCGTTCTTGGAAGATATCTTTATAATAAGCCCCACCATAAAAACAGGAAAATTAAATGGTAATCTAAAATTTGAGACAAACATCGATAATGAAAGTAAATTCGAGTTATCCAACGTCATTCGTACACACACACACACACACACACGCACACACACACACACACACACACACACACACACACACACACACACACACACACACACACACACACACACACACATATATATATATATATATATATATATATATATACAGAAATAATTTATTCTTAAACGCATGATAATAAAATAGCATGAACAAGATAAACTATCCGTATGTTGCAGAAAAAAAAATCGTTACTGGTCAATCATGAGTTTAAGATAATAGCAACGATATGTGTATATATGTACGATAAATTCATTAACAATAATTAACAAGAACTTTATCAGTGACTTTAGTGCTTCAGTTAACTATAACTAAGCCAACATTAGAAAGATAATGGCTTCCCTAGCCGAAACTTCGAAGTCACACTGAATACTAATCTTGTTAAAGAATAATAAACTTGTACTCTACCAAATGTATTGAATGATCTTTCAATTTAATTGTAAAATTGTTTTTATTTTAACATAAGTCCAACAAACAGTATTACAGATATTTATACATATATACTTATGTATATACATACATACATATATATATATATATATATATATATATGTGTGTGTGTGTGTGAATGGTATATATGGAGTATAGTTATGCAAAGCTAATTATTTAGAATGCATTCAGGAAATTTTAAAAAGTTCTATAAATGTCATTATAGAAGGAAATTAAAGGGACCCAAAACGGGGTAGAGTTATAACAGGTTTAGCATTTCCTTTGTTAAAAATGTATGGAATATTTGAATATATATAGCCATTGAAGAGTTCTACATCAAACAGAAATACATTCTACTTATAGAAATGAAGAGCTATGAGAATGAAGTTTTCCAATGAAAATATCGTAGGATATAACATAATTTACTTGTAAGATTTCTGCGAGGAGAGATAGTCTTGCAACCCAGTAGTGAATCAGATGAAGTCGACCAAATTCTACATAGATATATAGATGAAACACGCACACACACACGCACACACACATATACATAGATTTAAATATACGTATGTACATATATATGCAAATATATACACACACACACACCCACATACACACACTCACACTCGCACACACACACACACACACACACACATATATATATATATATATATATATGTATAACATACATATATACATATATACACTTATGAAATATATGTATATATAGACATACATTCATATATATATATATACATACATATACATGCATACTCGCACACACACAGATAGATAGATAGATAGATAGATAGATAGATAGATAGATAGATAGATAGATAAGGACACCTCGCAGTCACGAATGCTCATGGGATTGCACCTAGAATGTCCCTCTCCAGCAAGCTTGTTCATGGAAGACAATCTGTCACTAATACTTACCAGCCTCCCCACTGATATTATCGAAGGGAAATGAAAAGTGCGATACAACTTGACGCCAGTGATGTTGCAACACATTTCTACAGCTGAGTCAACTGGAGCAACGTGAAAAAAGTACCTTGCTCAAGAACATATCACACAACCTGGTCCAGGAATCAATCTCAGAATCTCATGTCTATTAGCCCGAAATAAGCTATAGAGGTTTGGTGCGAATGAAATACTGTCGTATTTGCATTTTTGACATGATAATTTTGAGAGTAAAATAATCATTCCATTTTACATTCTAATATTTTTTTTCTCTTTGTTCTGTTATACTGTTTTAATGCCGTATTATCTAACCTACTCACCGGTTCGATTTCCCCTCATTTATTATTATTATTTTTCTTCTAAAATTTTTGTTTCTTTTGCAACATTGTCAATGGATTTTTCTTTTTTCTTTGTAAATTATTTAATACCGTAGTGCTTAAATTTGTATCGATTTTACATTTTTAAGATGTAAGTATATCGCTGAAATCTCACGTAGATTAAGAGCAGGTTGGACTGCCTATTCCTGGATTAAGACTGTTGTGAAAGCACAGCTGGATAAACTTTGAGTACCATTCTCTTCAATGGCCCCGACCTATCTTCAATCCTGTGTGCAAAAAAAGGTGTGAGATTCCTGCAAAAAAAGTAAGAAAAGTGATGAGCAACAACATAGACAACCGTAGAAAGATGCATACATGGAATATAATTCTAAGAGAAGATCCGAAATAAGGGAATTCGAAAACGGAGTTGGCTGAACACACGGAAAAGCTCCAAGGGTATG
Source organism: Octopus bimaculoides (assembly GCF_046866305.1). NCBI lineage: Eukaryota > Metazoa > Mollusca > Cephalopoda > Octopoda > Octopodidae > Octopus > Octopus bimaculoides. The sequence continues at coordinate 50,714,338 of NC_142941.1, forward strand.
GGAAGATGAGGTAGTCATAGAATTCATGGCAAATGGAAGACAAGTGCATAATCAGGGGAACAATGAAAGCATACTGTAACTGGGTGTATTAGGACATCTCATAGTCTGGTCGATAAAAGCAGTAAAGATAATATTATATATATATATGTGTGTGTGTCTACATACATTCACACATACACGCACACAGACACTCTCTCACACACATTCACACACACACACGCATGCATATTTATACATACATACACATAAATGTATATATATCTATATATATATATATATCTATATATATATATATATATATATATATATATATATATATATATATATATATATATCGATCCGTCTGCCTATCTCTTTGTGTATTTGTATGTATGTGTGTTTTTTCTCTGTATTTTGTATATGTATATGAAAGAAAATAGTAAAAGTTACATTTTTTTCATATATATAAATATATGTTTGTGTGTGAGTGTGTGCTTACACATATATATATGTGTGTATATGCATGTATACACACGTGTATAAATATGTTAAATATGTGTGTGTGTATATAAACACAAACAGATAGATAGATGTTTATACGACGTATGTATCTGCATGAATTGCTTACATGAAATTCGTGGCTTTGTACTTGTGTTGGCTTAAAGTAATAAACTGATGGAGAGATATCATTTTTTTGAAAGAAAATAAAATTGATTTACAAATGTTTGATGATATTTCTTTCACGATATCTATTTGGAAAAGCTTTCTCCGGAAATAAAAACAATTTCTTTTGCTCTCAATCGTCGAAATTATAGTTTAATCATAAATTCGAAGTAGATTGTGTTATTACATACGTCGTTTAAAATTATATTTCAATTGTACGAATGTATCAGATTGATTTCTGTTTCGGTGAAATAGCAGATAGGATATATAAAATGTTTTCCTATGTCCTTCTTTGAAATTAACTCATTCGCTCTCAACAATAATTTTTACTGCTATTAGATGTCAATAATTGACAAATGTTTGATGCCAGAGCAGATATAAACACATCGTTTTTTTTTATTTATTTATTTCCTCTTTTTGTGTATTTTCATATCTAAAATACATTTTTTGAGAGCAGAATTCTATAATCGATTCATAATTACTCCAATCATCTCTTTACCCCCCCCCCCCCCGACAAGAATCGAACCTTTCACCTCACTCTCAAATGTCCTACAGAGGCGTTAATTTCTTCTATTTCATTGTCGTCTGCTTCTCTTCCATTAACATATATGGCTGAATTCTTAGAGCGTGGGAAAAAGTTTCCGCAATATTCTTACGTCCTCTGAGTTCGAATTCTGTCGGGTTCAACTTTGATTTCATTTTTCCGCAGTCGATAAATAAAATACCAGTTACCTATTGGAGTCGATGTAATTGAGTTTCTACTTCTCATTAAAAAGACGTAGTTAAGAATATAATAAGTAAACAAGCAAAAAGATACTACACCTTTTAATCTTTAATTTTAATTCCGGTTTTAATTTCAAACGTTTCTTTTTCATTTCTTATATTTCTTTTAATTATTTGCAATTCCCATTTCTGGACAGCATCTACTTTATTCTGTTTTTATGTTTACTCGCTTTGCATAAAGAGTTTTCGATTCAACTACGGTTCATATATATTTCTCCACCACGGTCAACCCCCACCGGCAGCCAACAATATATCGTTATTTTATTGACATTAGATACCCAATGCTTATTTGTTGAAGTGTATCCATTAAGAACTATATTATATTATGTATACTCACTTCATATCATTAGCCCTTATTATCGCAACTGGCTGATAACTGGACACGTGGAACTCTGAGGAACTGCTTTATGAGGTTTGTTCCGGCTATAATAAAACAGTGTATTGCTCTGCCTTTGGTATTCGAGTACTACTTTTTCCACCGTGTTTTCCACCGACGTCATTACTTGTGTGTGTGTAAATACGTGACTGTGCCTGTGTATGTGAACGTCTCTGTGTGTGTGAACATACA
>NC_142941.1:50731330-50733830 GCF_046866305.1 Octopus bimaculoides
GGAGGAGAACAGAACTAACAGCTCCGTGCATGAACGTACGTATTACATATTGTTTAACCAAAAACCAAGAGTAAAATGAAGGCTGCGTATAATAATACAAGACATTACCTACAAAGTCTTATCCCATCCGAAATTACCAATAATCTATCAACGCTTTATTATTCTATGGTTTTTGCTTTTATTATTTACAAATTCATTTTATATAAAACGAAATATTAAAATTTAATGTATTGGATTATAGTAGGATATTTACTCTTGTACAAGTTATACTACACTGCATGTTATACACCATAAGATTTCTAAAACAATTTAGACGCGCTTCATCCGAATCATGTATGCGTAGGATGTGTGTATGTGCAGGATAACGCGCGTTACACATGGATTCTTATAGTATTAAATTTCTAAATTTCCAAGTTGAATGCAGTTAATAAGATTATGTATTTTCAGAAGAATATTAACCTCATCTGTTTACCTTTTCAGATATGTAAAGTTAAAATTATATATATATATATATATATATATATATATATATATATATATATATATATATATATATATATATATATATATATATATATATATATATATGTGTGTGTGTGTGTGTGTGTGCACCAGCTTAAAGACGGTGCTCCAGTATGGCCGTAGTCAGATGACTGAAACAAATAAAAGAATAAAAGGATGTATATATATATATATATATATATATATATATATATATATATATTTCCCGCATTATACTAATACATCCATTTGTGGCTTACACCACCTGTCTTCGTCTGTTGTTTTTTCGTGAATTCTACCTATATCTATATCTATATCTATATATATATATATATATATATATATATATATATATATATATAGATATATATATATATATATATATATATATATATATATATATATATATATATATATATATATATATATATATATATATATATATATATATATATATATATATATATATATATATATATATATATATATATATATATATATATATATATATATATATATATATATATATATATATATATATATACATATACATGTTAGCTCTCACGCAAGCGTCCTGGTTAAAATTCCTGACATATGTACTACAATAGCTTTACCATATTGTTAAGAGTTTTACCTTGTTGTTACTAGGTTCCGGAGTTCGATTTTACTGCACCGCACTTTATGCTGGTAGCCTTTGTTCGACTCAGGATTTGTGATAACAATTTGCTGGAGTAAAACAGTACTTTGAACTGATCCTCTTCTTAACCGTTACGTTTGGGTTCTTCCACTTAACTCTGTGTTTCTATAGCTAAGGTCTTGCTGCAAGGATTGAGAAAGAAACTCTAGTCTGACGATGCCTCGAAACCGTCAGTCTCTGCTTCCCGTTGCACCAATCCATGCGCCGTTGTTTCTCTTGGTCCATTGCACTCGTCACTTTAGAAGACCCTACAAAAATAATATTGAATTTAAAATTTCAATCTATATGATCGACGTCGGATATGATCTATTTACTTCGACCCAGGGAAATTATTTCGACTCCTGTTCTAACCCACATACTTTCGATTCGGTTGAAACCCAATACAATGTTTATCTCATCTCTACAAGATATAGTCTTGAGGTGATGAGTGAAGAATCATTAGGTATTATTTGTTCCAACTCCTTATAATCGATATGCAAACCCCGCCACCCAACTTTGCTATTGGTCCTATGGAAGTCGATCCATCGCATAGGAGTACCAGCCGAGTACTGGGGGCGATGCAATCCACTAACCAACTTCCTTCAACATTTCTGGCTTTGTGCCTAAACCATAAACCATTAAGATATGACCTTTGCCCCCCTAATAGAATGCAACTAGAGTGCTTAAGTGAATGCACAACACGATCTCGATTCATAAAATCCATACAAGCTGGTTAAATATGAAAGTTACGAAATGACTTCAACGCCATCTATAAATCTATGGCTTCTATCTGGAAAGAAGAAATTTATTTTATAAATCGGTTGAATAAACGGAAACAAAAGCCGAGTCTCCGTTATTTTTGGTTTTGTGGCTGCATTGTTTTATCTCTATATCCTCGGTTTTATGTTATTTTTCAAAATTAACAAAGTGTTAAAGATATTCACAATGTATCGTAACAACGCCTTCGTATTATTAGCTTGTTCAATATTCGATATAACTTTTATGTATTTCTGGTGGGAGAGGAGGTTTATATATTTATTGCTAAATACATTCACTTTTCTGTGTTTTAACATTGTAATATGTTTAATAATTGCATCAGTCGCACAGTGTTTCCCCCCGGATAGCAAGGTTAGTAATAAAAGAATTACAAACAGTTTTATTATAGTGAAATAATTACTCATCGAACGATTTTGATATCCGATTCATAGAGAATAAAATACCTGATTAACGATACCGAGGCTCGTTATTTTGATAGTCGTGTGTTCGGGTAGAAAGCTAAATTGTAACGGAAACAAAAGGATGAGAAACTAATTGGAAATAATA
>NC_142941.1:50736330-50748830 GCF_046866305.1 Octopus bimaculoides
CGTGACACAGAGTGTGACAAGGCTGGCCTTTTGAAATACAGGTACTACTCATTTTTGCCAGTTGAGTGGACTGGAGCAACGTGAAATGAAGTGTCTTGTCGAAGGACACAACGTGCTGCCTTATGTCGAACTCACGACTTTACGATCATGATTCAAATATCCAGAACACTAAGCCACGCACCTGCACCTTGATAAAGTAGGATTATGTTGAAAAGTTTTCTATATGGAATCACTCCGTCTCTCCTTTAGTTCTGCTGTTAAGAACGCCCTGAACAGGGTCAAAGACAGCCATTCCTGGGCCTTTTTAAAAGATCTTTTAACGACAGAGGGACTCGCAGTGCTCTAGACCATTTTATTTTCAGGAATCCTGAAACTCTGGCTAAAAAATGCGCTGAATTCGCGCAACAGTCTGAATTCTGCTAAATGGTGATGTCAAGCTAAGGCATTCGCTTGAGAATTCTGAACTCAAAGACTTTGAACAAATACTGCAAAGCATCGCATCTAATGTATCAAGTTCACCAATCCATAAGCCTCAACTGGTTCTTCATTTTAGGGACACTGCAAGGATGTAAGATAAATCTATTCTCAGCAGGATTTGAACTTACAGCCTAGAAAGGCAGAAGAAGACTTCGCTCTTACACTCTAGTGGTTCTATTAAATCGTTGCTTAAACTATTAAATTCAACGAAGCAAAAGTAAATACTGTTACACAACTTAGTACAAATCTTTAGCGTTTCTGACAACATACTAAACACTATCATTAATGTTCTAGCATCAATTTTAAGTACCAACGACACCGATTTTCATCAAAGCTCGTTGACTATCCACAAGTTGTATTGATATATCGATATCAGATGAAACAGAGTCCATGAAAACGAGTGGGGGAATGCGTCGGTAAAACTTGTATTCGGAGAAAAAACAGCAGAAACAGTGCTTTGAAACTATTATCGAATTTATCAAAAGATGCGTTGCTTTGTACATCGATCAGCAATGGGCAGGGCGAATTTTGAAGTATTTTAGGCGGTTCTGCTGAGTACTACAGTATCAAGAAGTTCTCTGAAGAACTTAGAAATACTGGAGTGAAAACAATTTGGTGAAAAATATGATGTGATTTGATCAGCCAGCTTCCTGAGGTACAGTGAAATCATTGTTATTTAGTTCCATGTAACCTCTGATCAAACTGAATCATGGTCAAAGGTATTTTAACCCTGAGAATGTTGTCTTCCTTTCTGCTGTACAATACACCAAAACACTGATAACCACTGTGTTTATGTTCTGATTTTCAAAAAAATACGCGAAGGCGTGGCTGTGTGGTGAGAAGATTATTTTCCAGTTACCACTTGGGCAAGTGTCTTCTACTATAGCACTGAACCGACCAAAGCCTTGTAAGTAGATTTGGTAGTCGAAAACTGAAAGGAGACCTATATAAAGAGCTTACTTTCAAAACCGTATAAGTTCATATTTGGTCAGTTTCATAATAACTATTAAACCACAATCTGCAGGCTGCTGCCTTCACGTACTTGAAATTTTCTTCAGTCAAACTGGGAGAGATGCCACATATAGACAGGAAGCGAATCTTACTCTTCCATGCAAAACCAGATAGATTCAAGTCGTTGTTTTAAACAATTACCCATAAATACTTCCGATGCATATATCTGGTTTCGAAATTAAACTCTTCATATATACATGTAGGTATGTATGTGTGTATCAGTCTTTGTGACTATATTTTTGCCCCACTACCACTTGGCAACTAGTGTTGGTGTATTTACTTCCCCGTAACTTAGCGGCTAGGTAAAAGACACCGATGGAATAAGTACAAGGCTTGAAAATAGCATTGGGGTCGATTCATTTGACTAAAAATTCTTCAAGGCGTTGCCCCCGCATGGCCGCATTCAAATGACTGAAACAAATAAAACATAAAAACATAATTTTGAGGTAGAATTCTCAACTATTTTAGCATACAGAGTGTCCACATTGAGGTACCCTTAATGGCTCGTGGAATTATGATTTTGTGTATCCGAGTGTCAGGTTTAGAGCATCATCGCGTATTTCCGAGACAAGTCACCGAATTTAAGTTTCCTTTCAACTTGACATCTAAATATTTAGCCATTTCCTATCAACATTAGACGTTATATTTATGTTATATTTATTATTGAATCTATGTCTACAGCCAATATCATTTAATATCTATCGATCTGCCACTTTAATGATACACTGCATTATTATCATTCAGTCTAAATAAATGGCCAATAAATCATTTGATATCACTTTTTCAAGATGTGATTTGCGATAGCCAGCCTTAGGATAGTTGACACGTAAGGTCAGCTATTGATTCTATATATATTTCCTTTCGGCTATTGTGTCGTAAGGTATACGGTACATTAAAGTTTAATACTTTATGGCCATCGCTAATGTCGTGTCCACTATTTCAAATGTTATCGAGTTTATTTTCAAACATGAGTAAATATTGTCAGGCATTTGAGCAACAATATACTTGGTGCGGTCTTTCACTCAAACTTATCTAACCGAAAGATTACTCACCAGATTTATAATTCTGATTCTGTCTACTAATTCTATCTGTAATGTGCCAGTTTCTACAGATCCTAAACTCCAATATACGAAAGGCTGCTGAAAAGTTCTTAGCTTTGGGTAAAAGAAAAGCAGATGCAAGAGGATCAGTTGATTATGATCTCATTCAACATATTTTTTCTACTCTAGGCACAAGGCCAGAAATTTTGGGGGTAGGGAAACAGTCGATTAGATCGACCCCAGTACGCAACTGGTATTTAATTTATCGACCTCCGAAAGAATGAAAGGCAAAGTCGACCTCGCCGGAATTTGAACTCAAAACGGAAAGACAGACGAAACACTGTTAAGCATTTCGCCCCGGTGTACTAACGTTTCTGCCAGCTTCGCCGCCTTATTTTATTCAACATATTTCGTCTCTCAGATTCCCACAATTATTACAGCGATCCTTCAGCTTTTCTAAGCCCTGTAAAAGAACTCAGAAGATTGGACCTGTAACCAGGTCTTTCGCGAGACCCTTAAGCCTTAATTCACTCACCAACCTCAAGGACCAAATACTTGCTGCTTCCCCTCTCTTTGGCTAATATGTCGGGACTACGATGGCCTTTTTTCATCATACATTAAACAGTTACAAACCACATCCACGTATTTCAACGCATATATTCTCAACAAACTAAATTCAGGAGAATGTTTGAATTCCAAATTAAAATAATTGCTCTTGTCATATGACATTAAAGTTAATTTAGCAAGGCATAAATTTCATAATATTATTTTCTACTAAAAGCACAAGGCCTGAAATTTGGGGAAGGGGGACTAGTCGATTACATCGACTCCAGTGTTTCACTGGTACTTAATTTATCGACCCCGAAAGGAGGAAAGGAATAGTAGACTTCGGCGGAATTTGAAATCAGAACGTAAAGACGGACGAAATGTCACCAAGCATTTTGTCCGGCGTGCTAATATAAATTTCGTAATATTAATTTTCTCCTGAGTGTTATGAGCTGGCAGAATCGTAAGCATACCGGAGAAAATGCTTACCAGTATTCCGTCCGTCTTTACGTTCTGAGTTCAAATACCGCTGAGTCCGACTTCGTCTTTCAACCTTTCCAGGCCAATAAAATAAGTATCAGTTAAGAATTGGGGACGGTGTATTTAACGAATCCCTCCCCTGAAATTGCTGTCCTTGTGCCAAAGTTTGAAACCAATATTAATTTTCCGCGTCTAAAGTATAGTTTAGTACCTCTTAGTCAAATTACAGTAAATTTAGGTTTTAGACCTTCATTACTTGGTAAATATTTCCCTAGAGAAATATACCAAAAACTCCCAGAGATAATAACCAAAATGTGTGACATTAAGATAGAATTTTCCAGACAGAATATAAGAGTTATATACTCTTGACAGAAAATCAATTCAATTATTTATACAGTTTTTTTGTTTTTTTTTAGGTGTATATAATGTTAATCTTATTTGTGATAATTCAGTAGTAATCTTTTATTTGTAATTATGATGCCTGATTTACGATCATTCTAAAGTAATCTTTTATTTCTAATTATGAAGCCTGTCTGCTCTCAGACTGTAAATATATCGGCAGATTAACCCTGGAATAATTGCACACGCCTGTTGCTGTCTGCTTCGTCAATTTGGTGTTTCCGTTCCAAGATCAATCTGCTGCTATGACAACGTACAATAATTGTTACTTCTCAAGCTTACTGAAAGATGAAAATTTACTTTACACAGTAAGACTATTCCATAAGTGGGACCCTATATTTCTTCGCCTTTCTATGCTAATTATCCAGGTCAGTTTATTATTATTATTATTATTATTATTATTATTATTATTATTATTACTATTACATACTGTGACATGAATCTGATCGCTATGTGTTACTTCATTAAAATAGTAAGACACAGCAGACCACTTCTAGTTCTCACTGTTGCTCTGCTAACCCACTATCAATGTTAATTAAACTTTAAGGTAGATTACAGCAATTGTTTGTGCGTCAGACATTTCTCATTTTACTATTACATGTATTTATGGTCAAAACTTGCCGAAACATCTTTGTTGTACATCTGTCTCCTGACGATTAGTTCTGAACTGGTTTCATCAATTGCAGCTCTCTGTTCTCCCCTCCGCATGTGGAGCCTTGAATCAATGTAAACACTAGATAGGACAGAACATGGATAACAAATACAATTATATATACATATGCACGCCCGCACACACGCAAACACACACGCACACATATAGATATGGCTATAAATAATAACATGTAATACAATAGTTTGAAAATGCTTTGTGTGAAAAACAAAGGCTGAAGGCTTATTGCAAAACTTAGCCGAGACAGCTTTTTGTCCTCCATTCCATTTGAAATAAAATATACACCAGTCAATGACTATGAAAGACTAAATTAGAAATGGCCTACCGACAATTAGTCAAAATTCACCTTTTTTAATAAATAATTGAAGACAGTTTTCTAACTATTAATAGATATTTATAAGATTTAGAGATCAGTTCTGAAAGAATGCACCCAATGCCATGAGCTTTCTGTCTTTTAAGATTTATCTAGGATTAATATTAGCAGCTAAATCCATCTCAAATCACACTCGCTCTCTTAGAAAGTTTCGGGAAGATAAAATATGTAATTGGTTATCTAGTTTTAATTATCATAAGAATGCTTGTCATGATTTGAGGGTGAATTAACACCGATGTCTAGGGTTTTAAGCATCTATAGTGACGCTTCTTATCTGAGTAGAAGTATAGTTCTGATAAAACATCGATATAAATTATTGAAGAGAAATGGAAAATAATGCTCAGTTCGGCAGATACAACGGAATAAATGATCGATGGTAGATTTGTCTTTCACCGCTGTGCATATGTACGTATGCATATCTATGGATGTATATATACATATTTGCTGTAGAAAATCTTTAACCATGTCCTCTGACAAAGTAATTTGTAAAGACTATGTTACTTCTAAAATCTCATTCATTTTCTTTTTCTTTCTAACGCTTGTTGCTCATCATTCTCTATTTGCAAAAGTATGGCTGTGTCCGGTTGACAAGTTTCGTTTGCAAATACGCAGCATTGTTTTAGGTTGTCTCCTACTCCTCAGTAACTTTAAACAGCATTTTAGTATCGTATACACGAGACGCAGAAATATTTGAGAGCGAAATTTGGAAGACAGTAAGGGGAAACGATCCTGTTGAATCCTGAATCCTGTGGTGTAAGAGCTGTGTTAGATAGTCCCTGCCACAACGAAAGCCATGCTGGTTTCAATTTAGGAGTTTGTGGATCTCCAGGAAGCCAGCAATTCTTGATCTTACCTCACTTTCAAACACTTTAATAAATCACGGGCATGGATGAACATCATGTATTTACAGCCTGGAGGTCTTTAACAGACGCCATGGAGTTCGAAATGTTTAGGCCAGAGCTTTTATCTTGCAACTTTTATTCTTTTTTTTTTACTTCTTTCAATCATTGGAATGCGGCCATACTGGAACACCGCCTTGACGGTTTTAGTCGAACAAATCTACTGAAATAGAGGCAGTTTATCCCGTCCAGGCTATATTATTAGCATTAACCTGCGTTTGAGAATTTAAAAAAAATCACTTTAACTTTCTAAGACATCTCAACGCTTCTAAAAACTTCGTAATTTGAATATATATATATATTTTCTTTATTTTCTTTCTTATTTTCTCTCCTTGGTTCTTTTTGTGTTCGAAGGCTCGAAACGTTACAGTTTCAAGCGTTAAACTAATACATCTGTTTGTTGTCTACACACTTGTCTTCGTCTTTTGTTTTTGTGTCAAATCTCCCCCCCCCCCTATATATATATATATATATATATATATATATATATATATACACACACACACACACGAAAGGCTTCTTTCAGTCTCCACCTACCAAAATACACTCAGATGGTTTTTATCAGCCCAAGGCTATGCAAGAAGTCCCTTGCCCAAGTACCGCGCAATGGGACTAGACCGAAGACATAATTCCTAAGAAGCAAGCTTCTCAACCTCTAAGTTTCCCTAAACCATACACGGACAATATGTAAAAGGTGACGGGCACTTTAATTCTAATCTGTCTTTTACTGAGCGATAATCCACCGCTTCCAATATACAGGTTTTTGTTAAATACATTTGTCTCCTTCGAGTAATCTGCTTACATCTTTCTTTCGGTATCTATCTAAATACATCTCTATATATTTGTCCTCGTAAACTGATAGATCTATTTATATATAAATACACACACACATATATAAATATATATAACTATATATGCATATATATATATATACACATATATATACACACACAAATATATATATACATATATACATATATGTATTTATATAGATATTTATGTATGTGTGTGTATGTATGTATGTATGTATGTATGTATATGTGTATGTGTGTGTGTGTGTATATATACACATATGTACGCTTATATTTCCATCTTGTTTTTTTCTTCATATGTTCTTGTTCCCATTCTGTACATTACACACATATTAATTGTTGATTTCATTCGAATACTATGTTATTATATTTATTTCAACGCAATACCAGCCATAAAACAAATTGCTCTTCTCTCTGACTTTTTAAATTTATTTGATTTTCTTTACCAAATATATTTTATCGCAGGACACTCACCTTACTCTATCTGTCTCTTTATCGGTTTCGTTCGTATGCATCCCACTAGAACAGTACTATTAATTGTTCAATTTTCTCTATGGCTATTTCAGGGATGGACGAGCAATTTGCTTTGTTCGGAAAAACAAGCAATGTCTACATAAAATATTTCATATTTTGAGAGAAAAAAATATTTAACTGTTAATCACCAAAACATTATGGTTGTCTATAACGAACTTACACGTCAAGCTATAGAGAACACATACAGGATTATAAAATAAAGATTAGGATGAAAATAAATGTAGACCTTGCTCTATAACAATTCGGATATCGATCTGCTGATCTGCTACACAATACTCAATATACATATATACGTATGTAAGTGTGTGTGTGTATATATATATATATAAATATAAATACATATGTGTGCGGCGTGTGCATGTGTCTGGGTGTGTGTGATGTGTGTCTGTGCGTGTCTGTGTTTGGGCCTACGTGTCTTTGTGTGTACGTGTGTATATATTAATCTCTACTCGAGTATGTATGTATAGTTATATATACGTACATATGTATGTATACGTACATATATATATATATATATATATATATATATATATATATATCTTCTTATATATATATATATATATATATATATATATATATCTTCTTTTATATATATATATATATATATATATATATATATATATATATATATATATATATATATATATATATGAATTTATATATACATACATATATATATATATATAAATATATATATACATGTATATATACATGTATATATACATGTATATATATATATATATATATATATATATATATATATATATATATATATATATATATATATATATATATATGCATACATACGTACAATTATATATTTTCACGTATATGTACATAGGTGTATAAATTATAAATGTAAATAGCAATGATAAACACTGCTATATGGATATATACGCAGAGAATGAGATAGAGGGGCATATAAGGAGAGACGGATAGAGACAGCAGGAGTGTGGGGGAGGAGAAAGAAAGAGAGAGAGAAAGAGAAGGAGAGTATGTGAGAGAGAGAATGGGAGGAAGTACAATTTAATGGTAGATATCAGACTATAAAGCCATTGATATCTGTCTTGAAAACTATTGATATGGATCTTTTGACAATAGTCCTATGTTATTGTATTGTTATAGTTATGGTGGTGAGGGTGGCGCGTTCTATTGGTGAACGGCTATCGCACTTTAAGATACATTATTACTGAAATAAAGATATACATCTAAAACAAATACACATCTGTCGTAATAAAGATATCAATCAATAAATACATGAATATATTGATCTACATTCATATATATTTTTATAAGAAAATTGCTTTAATGCCTTTTTTCTTTGCGTACTCATGTTTTATTTCTTGCTTCATTCACCGGAAATTTTATTTATATAATCTGACAGGCATTATGTGAAGAAGTTACTTAGGCATCGATCGAAATTGCACAAACAAGAGGCAACGAAGGGACTCCTAATTGGCCAATGGACCTGTTAGCAAGCACAGATTGCTTTCTTTAAAACCGAGGGACGCTTGAGGTACTACTATCTTCTCGCGTCTTTTTGAAGGAGGGTACGGTCATTACTTAGACATTTTACGTCATAAAGAAGCGTTTTGATTCGGGCTGACAAGACCAACACAACAAGGAAATCATTCTAAGATGGATCCTCTTTCTAGTATATTCAACATGATTGAAGTAAGCAAATACTGCCTCGAGACCTAAGACTCACAGGGCCGTTTACCCGCTTTCTATGGCATATACGTGATAGAAATCGAAACATTCTCTCTGAACGGGACGTCAATCGATCTCAGTGTTACTGATTTACAGTTGAACGTACTTCAGCAACGTTAAACGGCATGTTAGAAATACTAGTCAAACTTCCTTCAAATCACACCGGCCATCACGATCGACCACCGGCCCTATTAACTAAGGGACAGATTTACCCATGTGGTCCATGGGAAGGTTTCCCATCACCAAATGAAAAAGTAGTACTCGAATACTAGAGGTAGTGTAATATGCTTTATTAAAAAACCGCAAAAACATCCCAAAAACTGTTACTCAGAGTTTCACGTTCCTGTTCGTCGGACAGTTTTGTTTAAAATATCCGACGAACGCGGACGTGAAACTCTGAGTAACAATTTTTGTGATATTTTTGCTGCCTTTTAATAAAGTATATATATGTATGTATATATATATATATATATATATATATATATATATATATATATATATATATATATATATATATATATATATACACACACACAGAGATACATATACATACATGCATGCATATATATATATATATATATATATATATATATATATATATATATATATATATATATATATATATATACACATATATATATATATATATATATATATATTCTTTTATTCATTTACTTCTTTCAGTCACTTAACTGCGGCCATAATGGAGCACGACATTGAAGTGTTCTAGGTATAACATCCCGACCCCAATACGTTTTCTAAGCCTAGTACTTACTCCATTCGTTTCTTCTGCCGAGTTGCTAAGTTACAGAGCCTTAAATTCACCAAAAAATCCGGTTGTCAAACGGTGATGGGTGACAAACACAGACACAAAGACATACACACGTAAGCTTAAATAATTAACCGCGATAGGTGAACCGCGAGGGATTACTGTACATATATAAACTTGTGTGTCTGTGTCTGTACCTGCATGTATGGTATGCATGCATATGTATGGTATTACATACATACATACATACACATCCAGTACATAAATACCCAAAAATACCTTATGAGACTGAGTCGGTAATATCACTGTTATATAAGAAATCAGAAAACACGATACTCCATTCGTAATCACGATGCAGTTTCATTCCTTTCCCCCACCTCCAACGCTATCATCTCCAGACATCTATTTTGGATGAAGCTATATATTAATGGTCCTCGGAAAATATGGATATATTCCAAATTAATCAATACTGGCAATATTTGGGCCCTTAATGACTCGATCCTGTTCTAATCTTGAGATTAAAGATAATCAATGGTTTTCCTTTGTTTTTTTTTCTATTTACTTTATGTAAAAGCACTTCTTCTTCTTCTTCTTCTTCTTCTTCTTCTTCTTCTTCTTCTTCTTCTTATTATTATTATTATTATTATTATTATTATTATTATTATTATTACTATTTCTAATATTTCCACGCATTTAACATTAGGCTTAAGTGGTAGATACGTTTTAGTGTCTTTAATGTCGCTGATAGTAACTTTGTCGTTGTTGTTTATTTATCTATCACCCTTGTCATTTCTATGTTGTTGTTGTTGTTGTTATTTATGTTCTACTTAGTGATGGTTATCAAAACTTCTGTCTTTGATAACTGATAATAAAGTAAAACAAAAAGAAAAAAAGAAAGAAAAAAATATCCGCATCAATAAATGGATACTTAAATTTTTTATAAATTCAACAAGAAGAAATAATCACCTCTACTTATACTCCTACTACAATTCGCATTGCAATAAACGATATCATCATCATCATCATCATCATCTTCATCATCATCATCATCATCATTATTATTATTATGATTGTTATTGTCGTCGTCGTCCTCCTCTTCATCATCATCATCGTCATCATCATCATCATCGTCATCATCATCATCATCATCATCATCATCATTATCCTCCTCCTCCTCCTCATCATCATCATCATCACCATAATTACTGTTATCTTGCGTTTTATTGTGTTCATGTTTTCATTTCTTTATCGTGCGTCATAAATTTCTTCCTCAACATAATTTGGAAATAAAATCGTCGAACAAAATGTTTTGTGAGACCACCAATCTAAATTAACCATGTGTTGCTACAATATGACACTATTATGTATATTTTTTTTCGAATTAACATTGTTTAATGAATCTGATCATTTTTGTCTTCCGGTTGGCTGCTAGAGAGAGGTTAAGACAATTATCGTAGAAGCAGAAATACGTGTTGATGGCTATCCTCTTACCTCCAGACAATAAGCCTGTCCGTTTCCTTAATGGTATGTCAACTTTGGAAAGTCGTACTAAGCTGCTCACAATCAAGAGGCGGTGAATGTTGTATATAATTAATATACCTGTGCTAGTCTGTTATATTCATATACATGCTACTGACCACTGTGAATAATTTCTCTTAGATCATTTTTGGTTAATTACTTCACTCTTAATTTAATGTCACTCTTCGTTGAATGTTGCTTCAAAAATTTTATCTCCTGCTTATCAGATGTTAGGGCAAATACAAAATTGGATTCCATAAGACGGGAGTGTTTTTGAACCTACGAAGATACACTGTAAAATGATGATGACACACTTAAGCTTCAGGCCCCGGATTTTTTTCTTTTTATTCTTTGTACGAATCTTAAATCATGAAGAAATTTACGGTAATCTTTCGTGCTCGCCTTAGCTGTATTTTCTTTGCTTCAAACACAAAACGAAATAAGCAACTTGTGTTTTTATGCTAAGATTAGTAGAATGTACGAAAGGAAAGTTTTCCAAAGGTAACCTTGTATATGACATTATGCTAAACGAGTAAATATTGACTTGTTGCGAGGGAGACCTATTAACTGATGTCTTCAAAACAATAAGAGAGACGAGATCTACTTTAAAAGCAATTCACCTCAGCTGACCTCGCTTGTTAGGCGGTGTGTGTTACTTCTTAAGTGTCTTTTGAATCAATCTTTACAGATATAAAATAGATAATGAATTCAGAGTAAAAATAGTCGAAGTCCTTTTGTCCTGAAGGAAAGTAATTTTTTAATTAATTCTACCCAACTTGCGTTATGTTATGCAGTCTGCACTCTTTGCTTTCACAAACTGTTTCGTGCTTTTATCCCGATAAGATTGACAATGCACGAATGTAAAGATACCCAAATATAACCTGGAATACGGCAGTATGTTGAAAGAGTGAATAACTACTAGCGGGAACTGACCTTTTCACTGTTGACAACAAAACAATATCTTATCCGCTTATTATTGTCTAACTCTACATCAATTTTCATTGAGCAAACTGGTAGTAAAATGTCTGTAGGAAAAAAGGAGGAGGTGATGATAAACGGAGATCTGGTCTGATGGGTTCTTTAGAACAAATGCTGTTATAAACACACGAGGATCGGGTGGAGGTTGGGGTTGAACAAAACAACGTGGTGTAAGGCTACTCTTCAAAACCAAGCTGTTCAAGACCCAACCTGTTACAGACACGGAGTGAGTTTTCTTGTTAGGGAAATGTGCCATCATGACGAATGGTTGTGCCTTTCATTTG
>NC_142941.1:50753830-50756330 GCF_046866305.1 Octopus bimaculoides
GATAATGTAACCTTAGTAACCATCATTTACTTAGAACTTACGTATCCGGTGCAATATACTTTATATTTCATTGTATCTAATAGAAATTTCAAATCCAAATAATATACATCATTTCTATTTCCTAGGCACAGGTGTGGTTGTGCCGTAAGAAGCTTGCTTCACAACCACACTGTTCTGGGCTCAGTCCCACTGCGGGGAACTTTGGTCGAGTGTCTTCTATTAGATTCTTTCACATGAAATGTCATATCTGAAAGGTAACAATAAAATGCTTCAGAAGTGTTAGAGAACTGATTGATTTAATCAAAGTAGGATCTATGTTCATTTATGACCTTTACACACCGTTTCTCTAAGTCATATATTTGAACTTTATATATATATATATATATATATATATATATATATATATATATATATATATATATATATATATATATATATATATAAATTTATATATAACTTCTCCGTTGTTTCCAGGTGTGAATTACAGCACTGGTCAGGAGGTAGCAAAACTCTGAAATAAGATGTTACAACCTTGACCAACCCGTTGTTTATGATGTAAGTCGAAATACTTTCTCTGATGTGTCATTTCATCATAAGTCTAAAGAGAGTAGCGTATAAAGAGAGTAGAGATTTGGTTGTAATGTCTAGCAGATTGGTGGACCAAATAGAAGCTTTATCGTTTGATACATTTCTCAATGGAACAAGTATTGTCAATCTCTTGATCCGATTGTTTACTGCCTCACGTTCCCAATTACCGGCGCGATAAGTTGTTTTTAATTCTTAGAGCATTAGTCGTGAGAGTAGTTGGGAAATATGCTGATTTGTAAAACGGCAGACAAATTACCATTTGTCTGTTTGGCAGATTTTTGAAATCAGTCTTGGAGATATGCTGTTAAGTCGTAGACATTGTGGAACTTGCTAAGCTATGAAATCGCTAAAGAGATTTTTGTCTAACTTATTTAGAATATTTGTTTTCATTGTAAGCAAATGTCTGCACCTAAAACGCCAGAGTTCTTCGTTAAGTAAGAGAGTGAAGATCCAGCCATAACAAGGATATATTGAGAAGATTCTGTCTTATAATTCCAAATATAAATTGCTTGCAAATCCATCAATTTTCAAAGATAATGGGATCTGATCCATGTCAGATATACCCAAACAATTTTAATGATATGACAGAGAAAGGAGATTTTTAGATTAGTCATAATACGTGCAAACACTGAATTATTAGTATTCATAAATAGGAAGGGCAGATTTAAATTTGAAGACAACAAGCCCTTGTTCAAGGGTGTTAGAAACTTACGTTATGTGAATTGGTTTCTAATGAGAAGAGAATCGAAATCGTGTACTCTTGGTACTCGTTTACACATTCTCTACCGCTGACGCTATGAAAAAAAAAAAGAACCAACAAAAACTCATTTAAATATCGGTCTATTTCGATGGCAGCAAAATGGCTGAAACATTAGCTTCCTCAATTTAATTACTTCAAGAATTTAATTCCGCTTGAATTGCATACGAATCGAATTTTCATCTCTTGTAATTCCTTTACAAAATAGTTCTAATGTTACGATAGCGGTTTAATAATAAACACAGCATCTTTGCTGAAGACTGAGTCTTCTACTGCAGTTAATCTCCTTTGGGTCAGGCGAGGATATCTGGTTTAGAATTTTGCTTCAAAACTACATGTTTTTCTTTTTATTTGGTCAAACTGCACACCACGGAGAAGTGTCTTCTACCATAAACATGGATCGATTGAAGATTTGTGAGTAAGAATCGAGAAACGGAGACTGTTATGAAGTAAATTGGAAAGATTGTTTCTGTTCTTGGCTGGTAAACTACCTGACCCCTTGGAGATTTCAGCAAGAGACACTCTTGGAAATAAGACCAAACACTAAGTATGCGTCCCTCTCGTTTTGTAGTTCCTGAAAATATTATATAGAATCCCCTTGCTCCTGTCGCTAAGTTAAGTAACATATAATTGTATGGTGTGTATGTGCGTTTCTGTGTGTATGTGGGTGGGTGTATATGTATGCATGTATGTGTATACTCCATATCTTACTTATTCATTTATATTTTCTCTTTAGACGGTGAACTTTTCCATATGTGCAAATGTTTTCACAAATAAAATTACACTTCATATTTAAAGCTCCGATGAAGCTCTTTGGTGATACACAAGCACACAACTATGAGTGCATTGAATCTTGTAACTGAAACAGCTGTAAGCTACTGATGTTCATTACGTAACTTCTTGTTCCCTTTTCATTAATATATATATATGTATATATGAGTGTGTATGTGTATGTACACAATACACAATACACAATACACAGGCGTTATTACCGTTATAACAGGATTTTTAAAACTACATAAAATGTATAAAATGTTTGAGCCAAATAGTAAAACAGATGAAATAATATATTTACGAATTTACGAATAAAGTAATTTGCACTCAGACCCTGCAGCTAAATCAAGTGTCTAACATCTTTCACTCAAGTTTGTTGAC
>NC_142941.1:50761330-50763830 GCF_046866305.1 Octopus bimaculoides
AGAATAAGTACTTGGCTTACAAAAAAGATAAGTACCAGGATCGATTCATTCGATTAAAATTTCTTCAAGACGTTGCCCCAGTATGGCTGTAGTCTAATGACTGAAGTAAAAAGTTAAGAGAAAAGAAGATAAAAGACAATGGTTGAAGCAACAAATTACAGAGACATTATTCATTAATCACAAATAAAATAAGGACGCGACTGATGATCTATTAAAACTATGGATCAAAATTCGAGTGGTCACGTGATTCTTTATACAATCATATCATCCATTACTCTTTCTTACAGGTAAGAGTTCAAAAAATCTTCTCCGTGAAGATGAGGTATTGTTTTCCTATAGATAGGCCATATTCAGATTTAGTACAGCCAAACTCATTCGTGCTCACTCAGACAGATTATGGTTCTCTAAGATGTTAGGTATTATTTCCTCTCTTGTATTTCTAGAACTTCAAAAAGTTATGAACACAATTATTGTTTCTTCTCCATATATGAACAAAATATAAAATGACATGTTTTAAATGGTCTTTAAAGTAGCAATAAAAAAGACATATAAACTCACTAACGCACATACACGTACATGAATACATACATATATACACACTATACATACACACATGTACATATGTTCATACGTTGCTGCATGCACATAGGAACATACAAACATTGAAAGAGCTATTTAATTCTATTGTTACTAATAAAATACTAAAATAAAATTATCAAAACAAAACGTGTGTTAGTCCTCTGGTAGAAAGAAAATGATGTAAGTGAAATAAGATGCTTAAGAAATCACAAAACAAATCTTATTTGAAGTCATGACAGGTTAGAAAACCCCATTAATGCTGGTTAAAAAAACATTATGTCAACCGATTCGAAGATAAATAAGTTGCTTGCAGTAATAAAAAGAAGGGGGAAAAATCAAATGAAATCAACGTGATAAAGTCGATAATTTCTTGTAGTAATCTTCAGGCCAGTGAGTGCTGTTTAAAGAAACTAATCAATAACGGCCGAAAATATAATCAAGATGGAAGTATCTAATCGAAGATGAATATTCCATCTTTATATAATGTATCAAATGAGGTGTGTGACAGTTTGAGATGAGATTAGCTTCTTTTCAAAGAACTGAACGTTCAACGAAGCTAATAAGTCGTGTAAAAACGTGATGCCGAAGATATTATCACGTAATGTTAGGTAGAACAGCTGCTTCGGTTTGGGCATCTCAACATAGATTTCTACCGATTGGATGTAGGATACTGTAAAAATAATGGTACGGTGAGAACTTGAAATAGAAAATTCATTGATGTGGTTCGTTTCTCTCCATTAGAAAGAATATTATGGTGAATGCAACTAGTCGGTGGTGGTGGGTTAGAAGCGGGCTGATAGAAATAAATTCGCTAAGCAGCGTGTAAAAGGATTTATTTAGCGGTATGAACTGTAAAGACAATCGTTTGATAGTTTCTTTTCCAATCAATTCAATCAGGTGACTCCGTCAGTAGGTTATCTTACCAACTAATATTGCGATAGTACTTGCCAAATTCTAAAACCGCTGGAATTGGAATTAGGTAAGTGCCTAGATTCAATGAGACATGTCATTCATGATAGTATTTTCCTACATGCATCACAGCTTCGACTTCATTCACGTGACTCTTCATTAATTAGTGATCGATGAAGACCATGACTTTCTCTACGGAACTGATTGATTTATGCGTCAGGGAATGGTTAACACGCCGGGTAAAGTGATTAGCGGCATTTCGTCCGTCTTTAGATTTTCAGTTCAAATTCCGCCGAAGTCGACTTTACATTTCATTCTTTCGGGGTCGATAAAATAAGTTCCACTTTATCACTGTGGTCGATGTAATCAACTTAACCCCTCCCCCGAAATTGCTTATCTCGTGCCAAAAATTGAAACCAATACTATCTTATTTCAAATAGATTTCTCGGCACTTTCTAGCGGATCTAACGATCATGTGTAGTCTCCCATGTTTCCTCTAATGAAGAAAATTTATTGGAACTCAATAATATACATGATAATTAG
Organism: Octopus bimaculoides; assembly: GCF_046866305.1. NCBI lineage: Eukaryota > Metazoa > Mollusca > Cephalopoda > Octopoda > Octopodidae > Octopus > Octopus bimaculoides. Next base: position 50,763,362 of record NC_142941.1, read on the forward strand.
ACATTTGATTATCAATCATGGAGTAATATCTAAAACTGTAAATTTCTTATTATTATGTTACATCTAAAATTGAAGATTTATTTTCATGTCAAGTAATCCACCGAATGAACATATTAGCTTCTTGCAAAACTTGATTGGCCCAAATTGTAAATAATTCAATTTGAATATTCATAGCAACAACTTACTTGCAATAAATGTTAAAAGCGAATGTGAAAACCGAAGCGGGATTATTTAATTGTTTTGGACGATGCGCGTGAAGTTCGTTGCTTCCAGACTTTTAAGTTGGCTTGTATCTATGTATGGACGCACACACAACACACACACAACACACACAGCTATATATGTACATATGTATGTATATATGTATATATATATACATACATATGTATGTATACATATATTTATATATATACATATACATATAGATGTACATACACATGTATATGTGCGTGTATTATGTATGTATGTG
>NC_142941.1:50768830-50776330 GCF_046866305.1 Octopus bimaculoides
TCAATTTCTGCACCTCCCCCTCTCTCTCTCTCCCTAATAAAATATGTATACGTGAGCATTTCTGTGTGTAAACTGTGCGATTGGCCTACATCTGGAAGTCACACTCCTTCTTTAACAACATCAAGCTGGTAATAGGTGCATCCTTTAGATTGCTTATTATAATCTGCTTCATTATATCATCTCTTCTGTAATGCATGCAAAACAATTCTGCGAAGAATTTCGGTTAACATTCCGCCTTCTTTCACGGCACAGTTACGTTAGATTTTAATGGTTACAAGCCATAAAAATATTCATGGATCAAAATTTGCATATCGGTGAATACATTATTGCGCATGTCATGTTATCAAAAGAGTTTTCGTCACGTTTGTATGTAATCGATATTACACAGACATAATGCATTGCATTTATGAAAATTGATATATAAATGTGTGCGTGTGTATATATGTGTTTGTGTGTAAACATACAAAGAGAGAAGGAGAGAGGGAGAGAGAGAGAGAGAGAGAGAGAGAGGGGGGAGAGAGAGAAAGATTTAGATACATAAATTTACACCTAAGTACGCATCTACATGCATATACATATTCATACATATATTTATGTGCATACAAGTATGTGCGTGGATGGATGTATGCATATGTGTATATATATATATATATATATATATATATATATATGTATATATATATATATATATATATATATATATATATATATATATATATATATATATATATATATATATATATATATATATATATATATATATATATATAGATATATATATATATATAGATATAGGAGCTCCTTCAAATCATGCTTTATTGTCTTTGTGTACAATAATCCCTCGCTATATCGTGGTTTATTATTTAAGCTTACGTCGATTCCTCCGTGGTGTTGTTTTGCATTTATAATAAAATAAATATATACAAATTATAAAAATAATTTGAAAAAATATACAGTACTGTACTGTTTCTACTTTCCGGATTTTCACCTATCGCGGGGGGTTTTGGAACGTAAGACCCGCGTTAGTTGAGGAATTACTGCATTTTATATGTTACTTCTTTTGTTACAATGGATCTCGAAGCATCTTTAAGTCTCAGGTAAATATATAAATACTGGGTTGAAAAAACCCTTTTAGATAGAAAAAGTCTTTTTTTTTTTAGTGGAAAGAAAAGTTCGGGCGTCTGTTTGGAACCAATTGTAGAACCTTTGTTGTGTCGATAGGAGATTAGGTTTCGTTTTTCGAGAGCGGTCATCGACTTTTCTCTCCAAATGTCTTTTTTTTCTTATCTCATTATTTACATACTATTATTAACAGCTTTATATTCTTCGAGAATGTTCCAAAAAAGAATTATTTCACATCCTCTTGAAAGTTTATAAATTCTTGTGACGTCGGTAACTTGCAATGTTTTATAAATTAGTAGATTCAACTTAGATTATAGATTTCAAATTTAATTGAAACTTTAATTATTTGGGTGATGAATGTCATCTGTAAGACTATTATTATCACTTGTAAACATTAACGTTTCGATTAACGAATGGCAATTTTATTGGAGGAACGACGAATTTGAAATGCATCAAAATCATCTTTTCGAAGATACTTGTAAAACATTTTTGCAACAGATATATTTTAACAAAGTCTGGTGTCGCTACAAGAAATTTGCTCATTAAATTCCATTAAATTAGTTAATTTATCGCAAGTATCAAATAATAATTGTTTCCATGTAATTTAATTTGTAAATGTGAAATTACATAATTAATTTTAGAAATATTATTGAGCAAAATATTTATGTTAATATGTGTGTGAATTCGAAGTATTATACTTTCATTCTGCTATTGTTTTTCTTTCCACAGGTTCATTATTTTAAGTCTCTCACTAATAGTAACATGTTTATAGGAGTCTAAGTTGTTCAGGTAATCTATTTTATTATATTAAAGCTTTCGAATTGGAAACCATTGGTCTTTCGGGAGTTTGTAGAAATGCATTGCAATTTTTAAAATGGAATTCACTGGCGATGGGGACTGGGGAAGGAAGAAGCTTTAGTTAACTAGTCTCAATTTACGATCAGTTTGCCAGGAACAGACGCATGTAGGAACACACAGCAACACAGAAAAATAGATAGAACATGTTTATTCATGACGACAAACAGATCCACATTCTAAATACAAGACACAATGCAATTATAACTAGAATATTTTTTTTTAATTGCACAGGTTCGTGAGAATGTATAAAATCCTCAAAAGACGTAGAGCAAAGTGAATCTACTTCCAGTACTGATGCGAAATGAATGGGTGTAGTGATTGAAGCGGAACTTAAAAGTTCAACATGTATGTTTTTATCATTGCCTAATGATTACGTCTCTGTACTCATCTTTTCTCCCTTTTCTCCTTTCTTTTCATTGCATTTAACTATGCTGATGTGTCGCCTTATAGTTATATGTAATTGCTTTCTATTCGTGCTTTCGTAGCTTTTAAGAAAACGCATATACATACATTTATGCATGCATATATTTATCTCACTATATGTACAAATTTTAATGTAGGTATTTTCCTAAACGCTATACAAGCATCTGACAATGTAAGTATATTAAATATGCGTAGATTTATTACAATACAAGGATCTATCTATCTACATACCTATCTATATTTGCGCGCGCGCGTGTTTTTGTGTGTGTATGCATACATATAATATATACGTGTATATTTTATACAGAAATGTCTGTATCTTTTGTGTACATATATATAATCTATACATGTATATTTTATGCTGAAATGTATGTATATTGTGCATGTACATATATAATATATACATGCATATACGTCTATTGTGTATGCATAAATCCATATATATATGTACATACAGTGATGGATGGATGAATGTATTATTTTCTTAAAAGATAATACATATTTTTGCATGTTATCTCCACATGTCTCTACTCATGTGTAAATATAAATATATATGTCTACGCGAATCTTCACCTCCACCCGTCTGTACATATGTATTTATGAATATCTGTGTGTGTGTATGTATGTGCGTGCTCATGTGTGAGCGTACTTTTACATGTACATATATATGTCTACATATATATGTATATATGTATATATATATATATATATATATATATATATATATATATATATATATATATATATATATATATATATATATATATGTGTGTGTGTGTGTGTGTGTGTGTGTGTGTATGGATATATATGTTTTTCTATATAAAATATACATGCATATGTAGGAATACGTACCCATATATGTAATGGTTTTGTGCATTTTCGCGATTCATGTTCGATGCATTTGCCTTTGCATGTAGAGAAGGTGTTTGTACATATAAGCATATATAAATACATGAGTGAGTGTCTGTGTGTCGTGTGTGTGTGCATGTATGCATGTATGTGCATTTATCTCTCACATTCGCTGCTTCCTCCTTCACATACCGGATTTTTATTGCCACTATTTATTGCTACTCTCTGTCTACAGGCTTGTCTCTGATACGCGTTTGTTCTATTCATATAATAATATATTTTTTAATGCATATTGATATAGATATTTTCATGAGCATATATGCACGCATTAATGTGCATTCATGTATACAAGTGTACGTCAGCAGTTCACTATTTTTGTACGTGTATATATATATTTAAATATATTTATTCATACTGACATATGCATATATGAATGAATTAGTAATTGTGTCCTTTTGCAGTGATGTAGCATTCGGAATGCAGTGTCTGCCTTGCGCGAAACCAAACGTATCCTATTTCTCAAACATTTCCTGAAAGTGTGATAACTTCAAGAAATTTACTATCAATTTGTCTACAACTCAGGGTAACCCATGGTAGACCGAAACCACGCCAAGTCTTTCTCCACCTTGCTTTGTAGCGTGTAAACTATCTTCCTGTGGTCTTATTTTGGAAGAATTTCCTAGAACTAATAAATATAAATTTCACCATTCTCTGATATTCAAGGAAATTATTGAATAGGAGCAGTTCAATAGTGAGCTCCACCTGAACTCACCACAGCATGCTGACTCTTATAAAACATAAACCAATAAGATTACCTGAGCTTATCTAGACATATGAACACATAAACGCATGCCAATTTCATCAGTCATATATTTCTGAAGTTGTGGTATCCGAAGCAACTCACTTCCATCGACTTGAGCAATAATATATATATACGTCAAGAACAAAATGAAGGGGATCCAGAGGTATTATGCATCAACTGCTAGACATTATATTATGTCTACTTATATATTTTAAATGATTATGAGAATATATATATATATACATGTGTAAAGATTGTTGTTTTACATATATAAGGACTAGTGACTTCTAGAACAGAGAAAGAAGAACAGCTTCTTACACCTGTTTCTGCCAAGAGGTCACAGTACCGCACATGGTATTTCTATCTCTTCAGTGTTGGATTCACAACTTCTAACTCTCTTTGAATATATATATATATATATATATATATATATATATCAATGGTGGGATGTGTGTATGGCACCGTTCCGTAACTTCAATTCTTGTGTGCAGGAGAGAAAAGATCATGTAGAGTGTGGGTACATAGAAAAATACATAGAAGTTTATACACGGATATATGTGTATGTAAATGTATATATACATATGTATGTATATATGTATATATATATATATATATATATATATATATATATATATATATATATATATATATATATATATATATATATATATATATATATATAAATATATATATATATATATATATATATATATATATATATATATATAAAGAAATAGTGCGTATATATGTATGTATATATACATGAATACATATATATGCACAGTGAGCATATATATATATATATATATATATATATATAGTGTATATATATATAGATAGATTGATGGATATATATATAGATAGAAAAATAGATAGATACATGTGTGTGTGTGTTTGTGTGTGTGTGTGTGTGTGTGTGTGTGTGTGTGTGTGTGTGTGTGTGTGTCTGATGTATATATATAACATCATAGTACGTCATGATGTGTGTGAAATAAATAGAGAGAGAAAGAGAGAAACGAAGTGAAAGAGTGACTGAGATACGTGGAGAGAGAATCTCCTCATTTAAAAAAAGTATTGGATTTTGTTATCCAATATAATGATCTAAAATTGAAATATTGTTAATATCACAATCTGATAATACAGCTAAACTTTCACACTAATGATCTGAACATTTTAAATTTAACATTCATCCAATCAGAAACAAGTTATATAATGAATCCACCTCCACATCTCTATTCTATATGTATATATATATATATATATATATATATATATATATATATATATATATATATATATATGTGTGTGTGTGTGTGTGTGTGTGTGTGTGTGTGTGTGTGTGATTTTTTGGGAATGCTTCTCATGACGTCAACAATATATACATGTATATATATATATATATATATATATATATATATATATATATATATATATATATATATATATATATATATATGCATACATATACGCAATTGAATGTCTAAATATATTTGTGGGTTGGGGTTGTTAGTGTGTTTGTAGATACAAGCACATACTCGCGTTCATACATACAAATATGTATATATTTTGCATATATGCAAACGTATACTTAAGATTGTACATGTGTATGCGCGTGTATGTGTGTGAAACTGCGCAAGCGCAAGACTCATGTGCTCATAGGCATAAATGTCTATCTATATACATACATATATATATGCATATATACATATATATATGCATATATATATATATATATATATATATATATATATATATATCTATATATATATATATATATATATATATATATATATATACTTATATTTATATGAATACGTATATATATATATATATATCTATATATATATATATATACATATATATATATACGTACATATTCGGGAGATGAAAGACACAATCATACAAGCAGAACAAATATGTACGGATATACAATCATACTGACGCAGACAGACAAAACGACAGAAACTTGTGTGATGAAGACAAAAAAAAAAAAAGAAAAAACAGAAAATGAATATTCGTCGGAGAAAAAATTAATTAAATAAACCACATATAATAAATATAATTATTATATCAAAATTGGTATCTGAAATTGAAATGGTAAAATATCACATTATGGTAATGTAATAGAGTTAAACTCTATCTCTAACAGCGAGGATATGTTAAATTCTGAACCGACCAATCAACGTCTAGTTGTTTAATGATTCAGTATCGTTGCACTCTAACCTTAATTTAAAAAATAAAAGATGGCTGCCATCGCTAATGTTATCATTAGAATTACTGTTACCACGTGATTATTGTGAAGAGAGTTGAAATTTCAGTGCCAAACAAAGGTTGAAAGTAGTGCGATGAGTTTGTGATAAGTCATGTGAAAAATAAACATTTATAATAAATAACTGTTATTTAAAATTGTTATGTGTATACATGTGTGTGCGTGTTTGCTTATATATATGTATATATATATATATATATATATATATATATATATATATATATATATATATATATATATATATATATATATATATATATATATATATATATATATATATAGACAGACAGACAGATAAATAGATAGATAGATAGATAGATAGATAGATAGATAGATAGATAGATAGATAGATAAATAGATAGATAGATAGAAGGATAGACAGAGAGATAGCTACACATACATACATATATATAGATATATATTTACATACAAATACAGATATATTCATACACACACATATATATATATATATATATATAGATACATACATACATACATACATATATATATATATATATATATATATATATATATATATATATATATATATATATATATATATATACAAATTAATATATATATACAAATTATATATATATACAAATTAATAGGCGCAGGCGTGGCTGAGTCGTGAGAAGCTTGCTTCCCAACCACATGGTTCCTTGTCTAAACCCACTGTTCCTCAACTAAGAGCATGTGTGTTTGAAAAGATTAATCGAAAGCGCTCACACACTAGGAAAAAAAACTTCCAAAGAAGGTAACATTTTGATAAAAGGTTTTATATCGATTTTTTAAAAATAATTGCTTCAAAAAAAAAAAAATCCCTTTTATACTTAAAGACTATATAAAGTTATTTTTCACAAAGACTTTCAAATATAAATACATACATACATATAGACGTATAGGAATTACATGTATTATTATGAAAAGCAGTGTGGTTCGGGTCTCATGCGACTCAATGTTTTGCAGGCTTCTAACTGAAACCTAGCTCATTCAGGATCAGATTACGGAATGGAGGAATACAGGAAGTACAAGATGGAATGGCGACTGGATGCCCAAGATGTCTACTGGAAAATAGGTGCTGTTATAATTGTGATAGGCATACATTAGCGACACCAGATGCATTAGAAGGAAGAATTTCTCGTACCGTGTGGCTGGCTGCACAGGAAGTTGCTGG
>NC_142941.1:50781330-50783830 GCF_046866305.1 Octopus bimaculoides
CGGTCGATAAAACAAGTAACAGTTGAACACTGGACTCAATGCAATCCACTCGCCCGTTCCCCACGAAACTGCTGGCCTTGTGCCAACATTTGAAGACAGGGTATATGACAAATACCAATTGAAACAATAATACAATGTAAGAACTAAGTTTCCCGTTCCTAGCTGTCTTACTGTATGCCTGGTTGACTATAACAGGTACAAAAGGTACTGTGGAGATTAAGATGCGGTTATTTCCCTTTGAAAGAGTAATAGGCAAACTCATAATAGATTTTGTATTTTTGCACTCTTCATCATGTGATATACTGGACGAACTACAGATTATATGAAACAGGAAATGAGTTATATGGAAAACGAAATAAAGCAGACATACTTTCACTGCTATCAGTGCTAAGAAAACCAATTTCTTTCAGCTACTGGTTACTGTAATAGTTAATATTGCAAAATACATTGAAATAGTGACTACGTACATGAAGATATTGCTATGTCATTTATTAAATTTGACAGTGAATATTTGTATAGAGAAATATAACCTTTCGTTCGCTCTGTACGCTGTGTTAGGGAGAATAGGTGATCCATCGTACGGTAGTTGTTGCGGAAAGTTGCTTGCTCTCTGTGTTGCAGGTTATCGAAATGTTTCGATAGCCTGCTGACTATGTACTTCGTAAACAGCTTCTAGAAAGAGAAATAAATGACAGTATTGGCACGATACAGAACATAACGCCTGATGGTTTTATTTCTGTTTCGGTTTCAAATCTTGTCGGTGCCTGATTTTGATTTTCAGGTGACGTTCATAAAATTTTTTACTACTTTGGGATCATAGCTAGCAATTTGGTGGGTTGGGATCGGGTTAGTCTATTGAATCGATCCCAGTTCTTCACCGGGACTTTATTTTAGCGACTTCAACAGGATGTAAAATAAATGCGAGTTCGTTTTAGTTTATCGTGAGACAAAGTCGACCTCAGTGGATTTCGAACCCAGAACCTACAATGTCTGAATAAATACAGTAAAGGGTTTTCTGAGAGCTTTAATGATGTTTTTAGAAAAATTTAAATTAACAGTCACACACTAAGTCGTTTTAATCGTCCGAGCTTCTGTTTCAAATTCTAGAGCATATTCTAGAACGGTATCGATAAATTAAGTACCAGTGAAACATTGGGGTCGATGTAATTGACTCGTCTCCTACCTTCAAAATTTCAGGCCTTGTGCATTTAGTAGAAATTATTATGATTATTATTATTATTATTTGCTAACATTGGCACTCCATTATCCTATATTATACCAATGCATCAAGGTCTCTTTTTATGAACGACAAGAAAGTATATAACAGTGTAAATATTGATGCTTCAATCATGAACATAAAGGAAGTAATAAAGAATCTTGCGCTGTATTGGCATGAGTGAGAGAGAAAGAGAGAGAGAGAGCGGGAGAAATAGTAAGAGAGAGAGAGAGAGAGAGAGAGAGAGAGAGAGAGAGAGCGTGAGGGGCGTGATGAACAGAGAATGAAATGTGAGGTGGGGCAAAACAAAGAACAAATAACAATGAAAAAACGATAAGGACGAAGACGAGAAGAAAGAGAAGAAAGAGAAGAAGAAGAAGAAGAAGAAGAAGAAGAAGAAGAAGAAGAAGAAGAAGAAGAAGAAGAAGAAGAAGAAGAAGGCTAAAGAAAAAAGATAAAAAGACGTAATTTTAAACTGATTACAGCTACAAAAGTGTGTTTCTATAGACATAATCAACTGTTGTATGGTGCTTCATAGTAAAGAACACAGAAATCTTGCATTGCAGAAGAAAATTATGACAGTATATATGGGAGAGAAGAAGAGAGAGTAGAAATGAAGAGACCTGGAGAGAAAAGACAAGAGGGAGAAAAAAAAAGATAGAATGAAAGAAAGAACGAAAGAAAGAAAGAAAAGAAAGAAAAAAGAGTCTAGAACGAAAGATTAAAGAGCAGATATAAATCATTGCTTAAAGACATTTTCTATTCATACATGGAGCGAGATAATGCTTTTGACAATAATAAGAGAAAATCGATCGGAATACTCAAGCAGATATTCCTTACACTCGGCATATAGGTTTTTGGTTGAAAACACGTCTGATGTTTTCCACAATGGGTAATTTCCATTTAAGAGTGGCTCCTCGGATGGTATGAACGTATGAACGTATGATTGCATGAAAGGTCTATATAGGCAAGACAAAATATACCACGGTTTTTGACATAGTGACATCGCATTCAGTGAAATTAAACTAATCTTCTTTAATATACGCGTGCAGCTATGGGTATGCGCATATACATACACACGCATGTACATATAGATATGTGCATAAATAAATAAATATATATATATATATATATATATATATATATATATATATATGTACAAACATATGTATGCAAAAATATATGCATGAATATATATATGTGTGTACATATACATCCTTTTCGTGAATCACTAAAACTAATCCCATGATCTGAAGAAAACACACATGAATATACACATCTGCT
>NC_142941.1:50788830-50793830 GCF_046866305.1 Octopus bimaculoides
GAATGTTGTATGTTCGTGTGAAATAAGTGACAGAGAGAGATGGGGGTAGAGAGAAATGAGTTAAAGCAGGGGGTGGAAAAAACTGGGATAGGGGTAGAGAGAAATGAGTTGAAGAAGGGGGTGGATAAAAAATCTGGGAGATTGATACAGAAATAAGGAAATAAGATATGGAGTGGAGGTTAGAAGAAAGAGGGCGAAATGGAAGGTAGAATATGGAAAGAAATAGAAGCAGAGTAAATGAATGAAAGACAAAAATGAATTGAAGAGAGAAAGAAAGGAAGCAAGATAGAAAGAAAAGAAGCAAGATGGAAGATGAGTTTGTGGCAGAGATAAGGGTTAGGGGTCGGAAGAGAAGAAAAAACGTTTGCATAGAAATGAAACGTGTGAGCAAACGGAAAGAATATTCAAAATATTGTACACGTGAACAAGAAACATCAACAAACATCATTGTCAACATCTGAGACGGATGTTTGACAACGAATGACAGCCACTAATCACCATGCGCATGCAATGTCGAGTTTTTATGTTGCCTGTGTCTGTGTGTGTTTTTTTTTCTCTTTTGTTTTTCTTTTAGCGAGTGGCAGACAGTGGGACAAAATCGTAGTTAGTTTTGTGACGTAGTTGACAAAATCTCGCGGCATTTTCTTTTTTTTATCTTCCTTTTTATTTGCCACCAGACGTCGCTGTAACAATTACAGACGGCAAAAATAACTTGCTGTCGTGTGTACTTACATTGTTGTTTCCCTCCGGTGTTGATAGTTCTGAATAAAAAAGATAAGAAAGAAAAGCAAGCTCGACGTATTAAGAAGATTTGTTACGCTCTTTTTTTTTTGTTATATATATATTTTTATGTTTGCTGTTGTTGCTTTTTGTACGAAGAGGTGTTAGAATCTTAGCAACAGCAGAGATTAACTGTCAACAGTAATAGTGAACAAACTGTAATAAAATAGTTATTAAACCTGGTAACATTTCATTGTGGATATTTAGGTATGTCAAATATACACGCAGGAAAATACAGCAACACACTCACACACTCGCGCTGACACACAAAATGTAAAATCGAAATGTAGAAAATATAGTTTTAGAAATGAAAGCAGAGAAATGAAGAAAACAGCTTAAAATTTGTAGCAAAACAAAATGGAGTACCTGGGATGTTTCGGAAGAAATGGCGATGAAGAGGAAATCTAGAGAAATGAGGTAATTAATTGTAATAGTAAGTGCTGCAGAGATGGAGACAAGAAGCGGAGAATAATCGTAACGGTGGACAAGCATATTCAAGAAACGGAATTACGAATCAGCAGCGGAGAGCCGAGCTCTAATATAACGCCGACATATGTACAGTTTGTTACGACAGCGCCATTACGACTTCAGCGGAAGATAAGTGACCTGAGTGTGTTTGCGCGTATGCGTGTGTGTGTGGATGGACGGATGGGTGTATATGTACATGTGTGTGTATGTGAGTAATATTTGGTTATATACGTTCACAATCTTTGAGAGAATTAATTTTAGATGATGTTGAGTGGACTGTTTAGTTTATCGTACGTAGAACATGTTTATATATAAGTAAGCTGATTCTAGTTTCATGTGAGACGTATTCCTTTAAAGGGCTAGTGGCTACCTTACATTCGTCTGATCTGGCTGAACGATTGTTACTTGATGATATGAGATGCGAATGGGTGGAAAAATACAACAGAGCTCATTTTGTTAAACAGAAGATAATGTAAAGACCTCGGAAACAGATGTAGAAAGTTTTTAGCTAAATTATTTTCCCTTAAGTGATGATATGCTCATTGACATAATAGCCTACTATCGTAAAGAAACGTAAAAAGCATGTGAGATAACAGTGTTTCAAACCCTTTCGTATTGATTTAATGTTTAAGGCTTCTGGCATAGAGTTACAGAACAATGCCAACACAGACACGGTGCTCACACGTTTATATATACCCTCCTCTATACAAAATGGTCTCTGCAGTTTAACCACAACTCTCAGTGTGTCAGTGGATAGTTCTGGAAGTTCACAGCTGCTTACGAATCTCTAGACAGAGTTGAAACGAACAGCATCTACAACTGGCTGATCTTCCTTGTCTGTCCGTGAATATATTCTGTATAAAAGCCGTAATGTTCACTTTCTTCCTAGCAAATAGCATTGGCTAAAGAAAAACCTATGAAAAAGTTCTGAAATACATTATAGCAACAAAACGCTGTTTACCCATCACTGTTACTACACGAGTAATTTAATAGCAAATCATTCATGTTTATATATATAGAAACCCACAAACCTGCTGTTGATTTTAATTCAGTGAATTTGTATTTCGTCATCAAAACTACACAACAACGAATGTTCACTGTAAAATTTTCTAGAATTGCATTCACAAAGTTAACGTTTTCTTTTGAGGATGTTGTTTCAGTTGATGTTTAGTCCCATGCCATCACTGATAACCATCTTATCCTACTAAATGCCTGATCAATAAAAGATATAACGATGCCTCTAAGCTTCCAGCACTATCATAGAAATTATTGATTTTTCCAAACCAGTGTTGAAGGTATCACCCACATCAGCAACAACAACTACCAAAACAAAAAAGACCCATAAAAACAAAAAAAATCTCCACATCCACAAAGTACTAATTCTTAGGAGACATGACATTGTTATCGCAACTCTTTTACCATATTATCCAACAGGAATTGCCCTGACGGCCATAGCAAAGGGGGAACCAAAACTAGAATACGTCAATAACTTTTAAAACTGAAGACTCCTGGTTAAAGTATAACAGTCCAATAAAAACAACATTGCAGAGGATTTAAAGCAAATATTACGTTATTCCATGCGTCTGGAAACAATTGTCAGCTGTATCGTAGAGAATGGTACTCCGTCGGTTACGACGACAATGGTTTTAGTTGATCTGATCAACGGAACAACCTGCTCGTGGAATTAACGTGCAAATGACTGAGTACTCCACACACACACATACAATTGATGTGGTTCTCAAGGAGATTCAGCGTGGCACAAGATGTGTCAAGCCTGGCTCTTTTGAAATGCAGGTACTACTCACCTTTGCCAGCTGATTGGACTGGAGCAATGTAAAATAAAGTGTCTTGCTCAAGGACACAACGCACCGCCCAAAATCGAACAACTAAGCCACGCGCCTTCTCTCGGAATTTGAACATCTAAAACATTGCTCCATGCATACAACAACAACAACAACAACACACACACACACACACACACAGATATATACAAATGTGCATGTGTGTGTGTGTGTGTTTGTCTGTTTATATTTTCAGCTTTAATTAAAAACAATTTTACATTAATCTGAAGGGTTACTCTATAATTTTGTAGAGAACAAATCATTTTTATGCAAGAATGTCGTTAACAGTGACTTCGAAGTTTCGGCCAGCTACGCCATCGTCAGACTGCGATGCATTAGAGTCAGTCTCGTCTTTATATAGTCTTTGTCGAGTTAAAATCTTCCTTGGGTGTCTGGGTTTGTGTAGGGTTGTAATTAGGATTTTAACGTCAGATATTATGCAACGGGCTTCCACGCGGTTTCTGTCAAGCAAGTTTTATTTACAAACTGTTCACAAACCTGAAATTATAGCAGGAAGCACCGAGTTTTCTGCTCGAACCTAGAAACCCCGTCTTTATGATGCAATCAATTTAACCACATAGCCGTAACTTCACCGATTTATATTTGCATTTTTACTTCACTTGTATCTGTCTATGCGTCTGTGTTTTTGCTACCTGTGTCTCTGTGCCTTTATCTATATGCGTTTACATGTGTGTGTGTGTGTGTGTGTGTGTGTGTGTGTGTGAATGTGTGTGTGTGTGTGTGTGATGCTACAGCGTAACCGACGTCATTAGACATCAAAGCAGTTGAGGCTTTCATTCTGTAAAGTTGACAGTATTTGCGATACCGCTTATTCTTTTGAAGCTGTCTGTAGGGATGTATAACCAACAGTAATACATTATCATTTCTAACGTTTGAAAAACCGTGTTTACGTGATAGTTTTTCCCCACAAATCCAATGCTGTCGTTATAACTAAATAGTTTAGATCCTCTATAGATATATTCTTTGGTTTTTATTTTGTTTTTCTCTATTAATTATCAAAGCACTAAGAACATCAATTCTTTGTCTTCGATCGCAATTAAATATTAAGCATTAATTGTTTTTCTTTACGTTATTTTCATTTAGGGTGTTTGTTCTTTTTGCCCTTTTGCCTAAGACTAACAGGTGAATTTATGCCGTACATTTATGCAAAATGTGAAATTGTGTGAACATGGGAAATGGGAATATTTTCACTTGTTTATATAAAATGTAAACGAACTTGTTCACGTAATAATGTAAATTGTGAATGCTTGTGTGCTCATGTTGATAAAATAAAATTTTAAACCTTTCATCTATATTCCTCTGACAGTCACATTTCAATCACAAATCGATTGAATAAATACATAACTAGTTAGAATTCTTTAAGTTCACTCACAGAAGGAAAATTACATCATGGGATTAGAAAATGTGCATTGACACACCGTCGGTTGCAACGACGAGGGTTCCAGTTGGTCTGATGAACGCAACAACCTGTGAGCACTTCACAGACAGGCATGCTCTAAACGTATTTCAATGGGAGATTCAGTGTAACACGGAATGCAATGAGGCTGGCCGTTCAAATGACAGGTGCAACTAGTTTTTGTCAGCTAAGTCGAAAATGAACTATTCCCAACAAAGGGAGTTAACTCTCCTAATCGTCTCTCTTCATCGTAAATCAGCCATTTGTCTTAGAGTCATATCCCTGTAAAAGTATCTTTTAAAATTATAATCCTCTTGTTTTCTTTTTTTTTTTTATTAAATATTGATTCATCGGATCACGAAAGGTATTACATTGAGCTATAAATTTTAATATTGGACTGATAACAGCATTTCGGATAGAAGGAGTCGAACTCTCCCCGACATTTACATGCTGTTATTTATTGCATGATCCAATATATCGCAAAAGTCAATGTC
>NC_142941.1:50798830-50818830 GCF_046866305.1 Octopus bimaculoides
ATGAGGGTCATTGTGGTATATCTTCTACGGTCGATATTACCCGGATAGCAGTCATTGCTCGTTCACGTGAATCTCCTCTTATCAGCGTAGAAGACATTCCACCTATCATCATGATAAAGTAAAGAAGACATTTGGTAAAATACTCCTACGTATATTAAAACAGGTGGATTGGTCAGGGATAGAATGATTGGATCATAAATATACCCGAGTAGAAAAATGCTTATCATATTAACTACAAGCATTGTTAAGCGTATATGTATATTGTTGCGTGCAGAGACACTAGAGCGTCCCCACTCGTTTATCACTGATATCTTTCATCGCTGATCCGGGATAACACAAAGCACTCAGTTGTTGCGTTTTACGCTGGTTACAAATTGATCTGTGACAACACAGGACGGCGATTAGATAAAGGTTCTCTTTGCATCACAGAATTATATTACAGAACTCCAAATTAGTTTTCTCTCTTTCATCTCTGAATATTTATTTTAAAATTTAAAAATGTTTTGTGCAGAACACACAGAACCTATGCCACCAATGCTCTGTATTCGTTTTGTAACCCTCAGAGGTCCGTAAACCCCATATTCAGAACAATTAATGTGGAGCGTCCTAAATATATAGTCTCCCAATTTTAACCATAGAATAGTATCTTATAGCTTGTAGCATCTTCAATTTCCGATCTCTAATCGTAACTGTAATAGACAGGGCATACAAATTTTTCTCCGAGTACCTAAAAGTATACGTATGTTATGTGTAGCTTCTTTTAAATAAACGCTCTGTCATACCTAAATAAGGAAACCAATTTAGACTGATCTTAAAACATTAGTTTTCTATTGTAATTCAACTGCTTAGTGCGTCATTTGTTTATGTGAGCATGAGGTAAAACAGATACATTTTCACTGGTGTTGAGTAGACGATGCGTGATATAACATTTCTAAGATTGGTATACATGATTAAATCATCGAGTGTCACTACAAATTGTATCTAACTATCCGTAGGGGTATACGATGCAATTATCAAGATCTCTAAGTCACTGTGCCCAAAGGCCTAACTTTCGAAACCATACTAGAAGTTTTAAATCAAGTTGTATTTTTCTCTATTTGACGTCTCCATTGAACTTACAAAATTCCAGGGACGAAAATAGCTCAAAATGTCGTCATCAGAATACCTACATTTCATGGAAGTTTATTCAACACACACAGGTTGAATGCATTGTTCCTTCATTGTTGAAATTTCTTTTAACTTTTTCGAAAGTTATAGAAGTACTTTGAAGTGTTTTGAAGATTCTTTGAAGGTTTAGAATTCTGCTTTGTAACTAAAAACTTCACGTCAAAGGCTTTTTGTAACCAAAGGATTGTTCAAAGGCTTTTTTAACCAAAGGATTATTCAAAGCCATTACGTATGATAACTGCAGACTTTTTGTGAACTACTCATCTTTTTTTATAAACTATAAAACAAAATTCGATTGTCTTTTGTCTATTCAATTTTATATATTATTTATATTATATTGCATAAGTTGCGACCATCTGTTTCATTTGTGTCACTAATATCACTCCTTCTCTCCATCACTCTCTTCCTCCATCACTCCTCCTCCCTTTTCTCTCCATATCTCTGTCCTTCTCTCCATTTTTCTTTACTGCCTTCTATTTCTCTTATGTTGTACGACCCACTCTTTTTCATTTTTTTATTATTGTTCATCTTCTTTTCAAAACAAACGAGTCTGTTTATCTCCGCTTCAAATATTTTCCTGAATTCACTTCCCCATTCTCACCTTCCATACCCTCGATAATCACTCAAGCCAGCCTTTCTCTTCCTATCCTCTTCGTTTCCATACTTTTTTCTTCGTTTTTCGATCAAATATATATATACATATTTTTCGATAGACCATTTGTAAAGTAACCGTCTCATATACCTGGATGCTATGTGATGATGCTCAGCCGCTTATCTTCTCATTCGCTGCGTATTCCATTTTTGTATTCCTTTCTCCATTTCATTTATTTTCTCTCTCTCTCTCTCTCTCTCTCTCTCTCCTCTTCCTTTTTCCTCTTCTCATTCAACTTCTCTCTTGCCCCATACTCCTGGTTCCTCTCCTTTGCCCCTATCTACATTTGTCTTCAGTGGAGGCGCAATGGCCCAGTGATTAGGGCAGCCGACTCGCAGTCGTAGGATCGCGGTTTCGATTCCCAGACCGGGCGTTGTGAGTGTTTATTGACCAAAATCACCTAAAGCCCCACGAGGCTCCGGCAGGGGGTGTTGGTGAACCCTGCTATACTCTTTCACTACAATTTTCTCTCACTCTTTCTTCCTGCGGACTTACAGTCATAGGAACGCGGTTTTGATTCGTTGTGCCTGTATTTGGAAGGGCCAACCATGTCACACTCTGTGTCACGCTGAATATCCCCGAGAACTACATTAAGGTTATACGTGTCTGTGGAGTGCTCAGCCACTTGCACGTTAATTTCACGGAAGGCTGTTCTGTTGATCGGATCAACTGTAACCTTCGTCATCGAGTGAGTTTATATATATGTGTGTGTGCGCGCGCACGCGCGTGTGTTTGTGTGTGTGCGTTTGTGTGTGCGTGTGTGTCTATGTGTGTGTGTGTGGGTGTGTCTATGTGTGTGTGTGTGGGTGTGTGTGTGTGTCTGTGTCTGTGTTTGTGTGTGCGTGTGTCTGTGTCTAGTAAATCCCCCAAAAGGAAGAATAAACACAGAAAACAACAACGCGAGCACCTGTTACATGTAATGTGTTAGCAGACGCTCAGGGAAGGAAACAAAAGTGGTTTGACGTTTCGAGCAGAGCTCTTCTTCTTAAACAGAGGAGAGTCCAATAGAAAAGGAAGACAGAGGAAAAAAAATCGCCATCGTTTCACATGTGATTATATATATATATATATATATATATATATATATATATATATATATATATATATATGTGTGTGTTTCCATGTCTGTCCATATGTTTATACGTGCATGCAACCAATATTCGTTACTACAGTACCTAAAAACCTGAAGGAAACCATGTCAATACTTCGTAGATCGTAAAATAATAACACCAACAAAACAACAGTAATGTTCATAATAATCATAATAATAATAATAATAATAATAATAATAATAATAATAATAATAATAATAATAATTAATCAGAACCACTTTGGTCGCTAATGAGTTTCTCTGTCGCAACAGATTTGGGTGTATTGTCTACATAAGTAGTTCCCTCTTCAGTAAAGTGCTATCGTTTTAGTATAACCAGATTGCAAGTCTCCCGTCTATTGATTGGTAGCAACTTCTGTGTTTGATCAGATTTATTAACGATATTTAGAAAGTGTTATCCATTCAGTCTATGGATGGAATTGACCTATGTTTCTGCTTTTAGTTTACTTTTTTTAGCTTTATATTTTGTTCGGTGTTTTTTCTGCTTTAGTCTTTGCAGTTATTTCTTTTCTTTTTTGTTGTAAATACGATAAATGGGATGTGAATTTTCACTATAAAAACATAAATAAAAGATGTTTTATGTATAAAAGTATGAGTGTGTGCATGCATATCTATCTATCTCTGTATTTATGTATATGTGTGTCCCTGTGTATAACATATATATATATATATATATATATATATATATATATATATATATATATATATATATATATATATATATATATATATATATATATATATATATATATATATATGTATACGTATATATGTGTATATATACCCATATATATGTGTGTCCCTGTTTATAACATATGTATATATATATATATATGTATACGTATACATATGTATATACACATATATACACATGTATATGTGTGTAGATACATATGCGTACATATATATATGTATGTGTGCGTATGTGTGTGGAAATTTCGTTCATCCGATCTCTCTCTCTCTCTCTCTCTCTCTCTCTCTCTCTCTCTCTCTCTCTCTCTCTCTCTCTCTCTCAGTGTTTGTTATATGCAACAGATTAAGTATTGGTTAAAAATAAACATATTTGTATCATACTGAATGTAGAAGCAAAGCAAATTTACTGTGGTATGTGTTTGGAGATGATCTTTCTAATGGATGTTCTATATTTAGAAGCACAATACATACAGGAAAATCATTCAAGTAGCGGTTTGCTAAAAATCCTGTTTGCGCATTTCCACCGTGTTGTGCGTTACCAGTAGTATATACACACAGACGACCATATGCGCAGACGACCATACACACAGACGACCATATGCGCAGACGAAATTTGTCACCACCGACGAAATAGCAACATACTGAATGAACATTTAGTGGCATTACAAATAGCCTCCAAGCTGAATAAATATATGCCTCCGGTCGACCAAAGCCTTTTGAGTGAATTTGGCAGACGGAGACAGAGAGAAGCCGATTGTATATATATATATATATATATATATATATATATATATATATATATATATATATATATATATATATCTTGTGCGTGTATTTGTGCGTCTTTGTGTCTGCGTTTGACCCTCACCACCTCTTGACAACCGGTGTTGGAGGGGTCTTCGTCCCCATAACTTACTGTTTCGGAAAAAGAGGCCAATAGAATAAGTACCAGGCTTTGAAAATAAATAAATACTGTGATCAATTTATTCCCCTAAAAATTCTTCAAGGTGGTGCCGGAGCATGGCCGCTGTCTAATGATTGAAACCAGTAAGAGGTAAAATATAAAAAATCAAAAAAGTATTTCGCTCTGTATTTTTTTTTTTTTTCGGATTCATTGATGTAACAATCTAACTTGAGATTAATTTCTAATCGGATTAAAAGCAAAATCACTTTTGGATTTTTAAAAATAGTTTTCCAGTTGACTAAAATAGAAATACAATGTGATGTTGGTCATTAGTAAGAAATGTTATTCAATCTCTTTCAACACTTTTGTAAAACTTCTACGTTAATCCTTCGCAACCGTTGGCAATGACGTCATAACATCGGACGTTGATGCTTACAGTTCCATGTAGAGCATGTAATCGTTATCAGAGAATTACTGGATGTAAGAAGTACCCAGGGACGGGTGCTGCATAGAAAGTTAATAGTAAAGTGGGCAATAGCGTCTAGGATGCAGGAAACCGTAAACTTTGGTATCGTTAATTACATAATTTGTAATCTATGTCCAAAACTGGCGGGACTGAACAGATTATACTTATTCTGAAGCGCGCGCACACGCTCACACACACACACACACAGAGGCTCGCACATACACACACACAAACACGCAGACATACGCGCGCGCCTACACACACATACACACGCACACAGACACACATATGCACACACATACACACACACACACAATCATTTGTAAAAAGCGCAGAAACACAGAAATATATATCCTTGTTTTCTTACATACTACTACTGCTACTACTACTTAGTAGTAGTAGTAGTAGTAGTAGTAGTAGTAGTAGTAGTAGTACTACTACTACTACTACTGCTGCTGCTGCTGCTGCTACTGCTG
Source organism: Octopus bimaculoides (assembly GCF_046866305.1). NCBI lineage: Eukaryota > Metazoa > Mollusca > Cephalopoda > Octopoda > Octopodidae > Octopus > Octopus bimaculoides. Next base: position 50,804,300 of record NC_142941.1, read on the forward strand.
CTGCTGCTGCCACCATTACCGCTGCTACTACCTCCCACTACTACATCTGTCTCCTTTTCACCATCTTCGTCTCCTCCTCTCCCCAAAATTCTTTCTTCCTTTTCTTCTTGCTGCTCCTCCTCTTCATCCCCTTCATCCTCTTCTATTGCTATTCTTACCGCTTTCATAGTTACTACTACTTCTGCCCCACCGCATTCTTCGCTTCCTCATACTACTTCTTCTCCTACCTTCCCTCTCCCATCACCTCCTTCTTGACCCTCCCCTATTTTTAAACATTAAGCGACCATCTTGTATACATTTGCATCATACCTCTGTCTACTGGTAACAACGAAAGGCGGTTTCCCTCCCCAAATCGTAGTAACTGCATTGTTCGTCTGTTGCTTTCTATTTCTAGCAGAGCAATCAACCATTTAAAAGAAACCAGACACCCACGTTGGTTGGTTCCTTTAACTAGTTTCAACATTTCTGTCTATTGTTACAACTGAATGCAGTTTTAAACCTGAAATCGCAAGAAATCCATTGCTTTCCTAACACCAACGCACAACTTTTGGATGATTCATCCATATTAGAGGAGACATAGAAGCTTTAGTTATATCATCGAATGCTATAAAACCGACGCAGACAATTCCATTTCTTTGTTAGACCAAACTAATGGAAGTGAAGCCGTATTACGTAAATGTATGTGTGTGTGTGTGTAAATGTCGGCATTTATGTCACAGGCTTCCCTTCATTCAACAATTTACTACACTAATTAAGCTGAGATGACAATCTAGTGATTGAAAAAGCATGTTTTACATAATCACAACTAAAATATTTAGCCATTGTCTATTAAGTTCCTCATTCGTTAATGGTTCTTCATCGATTTCGACGATGAGTGTACCAATTGCGCGATGTCTTCCGAAGAACTGCATAATCTTAACGCGTAATCAAGATTGGAATCCACAGAGGACTAATTGATCTTGGGCCTACCTGGAACAGAGTAGCATCATTTGTAAGGGTTTCGCATATTGGCACACAACCAGCAATTTTTGGCGTGGAGAGGAATGGAGGAGAAGGAAATATAGGATATCGTTAATTCCAGTAGACAGAAATTGGTTTAGAAGTCAAATAATATTCTAAGAAATATTAATATCGAAATCAGAGAAAACACTGTGCTATAAAAGTAGAATAATAACAATATTGGAATAGATTAAAGAATACGCATAGATTTACACATTTCCATATAGATTTTTATTCCTTTCTGTAGAGATCACTGCTTGATAATGCGATGCAGTTTGCTAAAACATATATTTATATAGAGATATGGACCAAGAATTTATAATGCATGTGAGAAAGCCACTTCTATTTCATAAGGGCTCAGCGTGGATTAAAAAATCCGGTAAAGATAAATCGTTTAATGTAACGATGGGATCATATGGCAGTGCTATTTACGTCCATAATCTTCTACGCCTCTCTATATTAAATACATTGAGATCTAAGGTCCTATCCCACACTGGTGGCCTAAATCGAGACGATGGTTTGGGAATTTCTCATGGGTATGATGGTCACACTTGATAATTGAGGAAAAACTCATCGCTACCTTTAGTCAATTGAGCCTCAAGATCAGAAATATGAACCTGTCAAACGGCGATCTTTTAGAATTTTCCCTACATCTTAACTCCCACACTCTCAAACTCTCACACTTATATAGATGTATATATATATATATATATATATATATATATATATATATATATATATATATATATACATACAAACATATATACATAGATATACACATACGTACACGTACACACACACACTCACTCCCTCTCACAACACACACATGTATGTGTGTGTGTGTGTGTGTGTGTGTGTGTGTCTTTATGTATATGTATATATATATATATATATATATATATATACATGGTCGACTGGTTGGGCTAATCATGACTATGTGAAGTGACTGATAATGTTACAATTTCATGCTATCATAAGGTGTTTCTATTCGATGTTATTAGAAAGAAGGATATTTTGTAAATGAATTAAGCGACAAACAAATTTTAGGGGATTTGATTTCCACAAACATGACATGTATGTCCACACATATTACGATCGTTTTCAGTATATTCATGCCACTTTTTGTGTATTCTGATCTAACGAATAAATTTATATCTCGATTCACATTGGAAACATTAAAAATATTCCCATTCATTTTGTATAGAAAACAGAGAAGCCAAATCAGCTATATTCACACGCGCACGCACGCACACACACACACACACACACACACACACACATTTATACACACATGCGAGCGATTTCTGCGTGTCTTTCGCACACATTACTTTATGATAGATCTTCTTCAATGAACTTTCCAATAAGAATAAAAGATATTGGTTCAACCGAGGCTGTTCACACGATATTTTTGTGTGTCCGAAGAAGTCATCATCGAGAGAAATATTTGGAATTTTATTAGATTTTCGTTGAATATAAAGAAAATATTCTGTGAAAGAGAATACGCTGGGTTAAGCAATACTAATTGTAACTGGCAACGTTAGTTTAGAAACAGCTGTACGCGTTTTCTGTAAATAAACCCAAGCTACCTGTGAATTCTACCATTCTTCCTTTCTTTCTTTTAATCAGTTACACACAGAGAAATACAAGTAATATCTCTACTCTGTTAAACTATCAAGTAGGAGAAGTTTAAAAGACGGCTATTTTACTCGCAGACGCGTTATTTTCAATCATTCTAAAGAAATAGCCTGAAGATAGAAGGCGGTACAACATAATTCATTGATATAGCACCTAACTTTACGTTAAAAAGCATATGTTCTTACCGATCAAATATTGGCATGAGAAATCTGTTTTGACTCGTGTACGAATATGTGTGTGTTTGTGATGTATGAGTGTGTGTGTGGATGTGAGTGTATGCGTGTGACCGTGTGTGTCTATGCGTGTGTGAAGTGAGGAATTCCTGCAGATATGCAAGCGAGAAATCAAAGAATCGTGTTGTTAAGATGCCGTCTGCAACATCAAGAGCTCGTCGACTCGCTAGCTACATCAGACCGAATACTTCGATTCTGTATTGATTATCACCATTGCCTGTGAACTTGCAGTGACCTCAACATGTTCGAGATGAACGTGTTTTTCAAACAACAGCTGGACAAGAAATATATATATATATATATATATATATATATATATATATATATATATATATATATATATATATATATATATATATATATATATATATATATATATATATATATATATATATATATATATATATATATATATATGTATATATATATATATATATATATATATATATAAGCTGTCTAGTTGTTTATATCCTGTATCTCCAGCTAGACTTTTATCCATTGTTCAGCTGAAAACATCGAGGAACGAACTAATGGAATGTAAAAGAAACACCACACACAGCTCAGACAAAATACACACACACACAAAAAAACAAAACAAAAAAAAACAACGCACATACAAAAGATAAGTAAATAAATATTAAGTATAAATGTTCGTATTTCGATGTAGAATATTACTCTATTTTTGTCTCGCCTCTTATTGTTATCATTCCTGATATATCTGAGTGGATTATTCTATAATTCTATTATTTGTTTCCCCTCAGTGGACTTCGACCATGCTGGAGCACTATCTTATAAGGTTCGAAGAACAAAGCAGTGAACATATTAACGCCCAGTGTTTATTTAAAGTCTGACAGTTATTCTATCGACTGTTTTCTCGAATGGTAAAGTTAATGGGACGTAAACAAACCAACACTGGATATCAAGTGGCAGGGAAAAAACCACAATGACGCACAGATAAATACAAACAAAAATATAGATCACAGGCCACACACCTTCCTTCCGAGCACTGCTGTAAACAGCGGAAGTGAGCTAGAACGTTAAAATTTAGTGTGCATGTACAGAAGAGTTCAAGGTGAATCTCTGCTAAGTGGCTTTACTCTCCGTACTTCAGCTTCACTACTATGGCAATAGTCCGGATACTTATTGATCTAACTTCATACATACATACATCAGTGTATGTGTGTATGTATGCGTAGTGTGTGTGTGTGTGTGTGTGTGTGTGTGTGTGTGTGTGTGTGTGTGTGTGTGTGTGTGTGTGTGTATGTGTGTGTAAGACAGGATTCCACATAGTTTCTGCCGACCGGATTCACTCAGATGACATCGGTTGATCAGAGATTATGCTAGAAGACATTTGCTCAAGACGATACGATACGCTACGGGACTGAACCCGGACCCATGTAGTTGGGAAGCAAACCCTTTAACCCCATGACCATCCTTGCATTTTCGCCTGAGATTGTCCTTTATTTTTGAACTCATGCACCACACACACACACACACAAAAAACAGGCATTGAACAGAACAATGAAGAAGATATCTGATAATGAAACGGTAACGATGAACGAACAGCAGGAAGTCGATCGCTTAATATGCCAGAAATAGTAAAAAAAAACAACTTCTCTCAGACCTCATCCCTAGTAACGGTCGTAGAGAAAAAGGTGTATTCAATAATGTAGTTCTAGAGGCCCTATTTCTGAGAATTATATGAGAGAATAATGAATGAACCGTTCTTAGTTTATATAAGTTTGCTAACTCTAAGGTGACTTAGGAATAAACGATTAGGCGAAAACTCTGCATTTAGTGATCAGCCGCACGCTGGAGTGGAGTCTTGCTTTTTCCATTTTTAATATGTCTCCTTACGAGACGAAATGTCTCCTTTCTGAGACGAAATATTACAGTTTGAAAGGCGGCGTACTGGCAGAAACGGTAGCATGTCGGACGGAATGCTTAGCGGTATTTCGTCTGCCGCTATGTTTTGAGTTAAAATTCCGCCGAGGTCGACTTTGCCTTTCATCCCTTCGGGGTCGATAAATTAAGTACTAATAAAGAGTTTTAAAGTAGTTTGCCAGGATTGATAATCCCTCACTATGTATATAAATGCAGCTACTCACATGGTGTTGCAGACGTTTTTTTCTTCTTTTATCTTTTTACGTTTCGACGAAGTCTTATGCTCGAAACGTCGAAAGCTCTTTTACGTTACTGAGCGTCAAACTAATACATTCCGGTTGATGCTTGTAGTAGTAGTAGTAGTAGTAGTAGTTGTTGTTGTTGTTGGTGGTGGTATTGTAGTTACAGCCGCAGTATTTAATCTACACACTGGTTGGTTGTATATGTGTGTGTGATAATATGTGCATTATTGTAAGTGCATAGAATGTGCATACATAAAACGGAGAACAGGAAATGTATGTATATATATATATATATGCATACACACATGTATATGATATATATATACATATATATATATATATATATATATATGCATATATGTGTGTTTATATATGAGAGAGAGAGAGAGAGAGAGAGAGAGAGTACGTGAGGGAGTGAGGGTGGCGACAGAGATTGTATTTACATACCTACATATCTGATAAGAACAACGATGATGATAATTACAATCTTCAGGTATTTTCAATGAGTTCGCCCTCTCTTCCTGTCCTTCCCTGTCTGTCTGTCTTTCTCACTCTCATTCCCTCTCTCTCTCTCTCTCTCTCTCTCTCTCTCTCTCTCTCTCACTCTCTCTCTCTCTTTGTCTGCTTGTCTGTCCCTCTCATTTAATAACGAACATAAATAGATAAAAGTAATCGCATTTGTTTAAAAACGAATTGAATGTTTTGAAACTGTGCCTGACTCATTGAAAAGGTCATTCGTACTCTTAAAATGAACGAGAACGGTTCTGCTTCTCTCTCTCTCTCTCTCTCTCTCTCTCTCTCTCTCTCTCTCTCTCTCTCTCTCTCTATCTCTGTCTCTCTTTCTCTCTTTCTGTCTCTCTTTTTTTTATTTCCTTTGTCTGCACAAAATGCTAATCGTGACTAAACCAACTCGAACTCGTGATCTACCGAACTGGTGCATACTGTGCACAACATCTCAAGCATCAAATTACTGTTGATTGTATCCTTACAGCTGTTTTCCCCGTATTTATAATTAATTCTAGCACAGACACAAAAGTAACAAATTGGTAGCAGCGTCGTACAGAATGCCTTCCGGTATTTATTCCATTCTCCGCGCTATTAGTTCCAATTCCACTTAAGTCTACTTATCCTTTTATCGTTTCGGGGTTGATGAAGAAGATACCAATTTCGAGCAGAGATTGATGGAACTGTTAGAGTTTCCAACAGGATGCCGTGACTGTAAATCTTTCATTCTGACAGCAAATCTTGCTATGCCACTAGTACCAGAGTGTATTGGTCTTGCTTGGGACCTCATTGGAGGCAAAAATGTATGCAAGGATTTTCAAGCTTAAACGATATGTAGTCTCCCACAAACGCCTTGCGTAAGCCTACGTCACAGAGAGAAAATTTGGGGATTCAGAAATCCATTATCAGCCATGGTATGCACTCAAAAGTCACGCACATGATAAAGGTATGTGATTCTAATACCACCAGGTATTTTGTCCTCCATTCTGTACAGTTGTATTGATTTTTGATACATACATGAGACGTCAAATTTAAAGGTACGACTATGATCGATTACATCGAAAAACCAATACTTAATTGATACTTATTTTATCGATCCCACTTAAAAAAATACACGATTGATTACTGGGATCAATATATCGACCAAATTTCTCCCGTAAAATTCATGACATTATGTCAATATGAGAATTCTAAATTTTACGTAATTTTTCTTTAATATAAAATTTACTGAATTACTGTAAATATACCATTTGTCTTTGCTGTTGATTGAGAGCAGAATAAATCATTTTTTTCTTTTTTTTTGCTAGAACAGTATTCTATGACGGACGACACCCTTCATATTCCACCAAACGCATCATGACTTTTTTTTGTTTTCGGTGGAGGATGTAGTTGAATGAAGCCTCCTTTTTCATTCGGTGCAAACCATTGCCGTTTTCGTTGGATGCGATCACAGATCCCCTACTTTTCATAACTTGTGATAATTCTACTCAGGAAAAATTTGGTAGCAAGTCTTCTTGTTAATGATGAGTTTAGATGAGATCCATGTCTGACACCGTATTTTGTACAGAATTAGAAGGGCCACTTCACACCGGTGACATAACAAGAAATATTCGTGCAGTCTATGGAAATGAAGTTTTAAGTTACCGGACATTCCAATGATGGCTTAATCAATTTCACTTTGATTAAGCTGAAATGCAATCAGATGAAGAGGAACCCACAGACCAAGTTTACCCACATTTCCTGGTTCAAGAAGGAGTTTTATGACCGAAATATAACTTGAATTGAAAAGTTGTGTTAATTTCGTGCAGTTTACTTTGGGCTTTCTTTAACTACGGTTTTCAGAAGCTCTCTATTGACAGAATTTGGTTGACTAAATCGAGGGGAATTTGCGACAGAAAAATTTCCCAAGTGAAATTGATTAAGCCATCATTGGAATGTCCGGTAACTTAAAACTTCATTTCCATAGACTGCACGAATATTTCTTGTTATGTCACCGGTGTGAAGTGGCCCTTCTAATTCTGTACAAAATACGGTGTCAGACATGGATCTCATCTAAACTCATTTTAAAAGGGTAAATACGATACGAGTGTATAAAATGATTAGAATTAAATAAAAAAGTAATTAGAATAAAATAATTAGTGCTTATTTTACCGTATTGAAAAAAGTACCCTCAAAATGACCATTTCAAAAATGCGACAGGATCTGGTTTCCAACCTAATATACATATACTTAAGTATGTGTGTATATGCTTAAGTGTGTACGGACTTATACAAAGATGTATAAAGCTTCTGGAAAGCTAAAATTTTGACACGGTTTCGCTCTGACTTTGAAATATATTCCCTTCTCTTCACAGCCTTCCTATAAAAATATAGTCTTCAAATGCGTGTGTGTGTGTGTGTGTGAGTGTGGGGTGTTTATGTGCATCTGATGGCGTGTATGATGAGTATTTGTGTGTTTGTGTGTGTGAGTGTGCGCATGGTCCAGATAGGAACTAATATTTTCATGCATAAATATCTATTACTTTGAAGTGGAAAATCCTGCGTTATGTTTAATAAAGCCGTCGGTTATATTCAATGAAATTGTAGTAACTATAAATTACAACAAGCCATTGTTATTAATTATTTCATGAAGACAAGCAACATTGGCTGTATTTAAGTATTTTTCCCTTATTTCTCCACGAACGTTAAGTGAAGTCAATATTCGGGTGAATAATATTTGAAGAAAATTAGATATCGGAACAAATTTTCAATGGTGAGAGTTATTGATATAATCCAGAGTAGCTTGTTTTTATTTGCTTTATTTTACTTTACTTTATTATTATTATTATTATTATTTTCGTTTTTCTATTCTATTTCATTTGGTGTGTTTCTTCTGAGGCGTTATTACTTCTAATGCTTTATTATATTCATTTTGTTTCTCTACGAGCAAACTGTTATTTTCAAAGGCAAAAAGAGGAATTATCATGGCGAAAGCGATATGTAATAGAAATATTAATCTAAGAAGAATAAAACTGCACACACACACACACACACACACACACACACACACACACACACACACACACACACACACACACACACATTTTATGGTTATTATGATGATGACTAAAACATTTTTTTTCTGGGACTATAAAATTATTGATTGTAGTTAATACTCAGTAGAGTATGAGTTAATAATAACACATATTGCAAAGATCTTATATAACTTATGCTTGTGCTTGTTAAATGTTTCGTAGGTCCGTGCGTTTGTGAGTTTGCATGATTATACATATAAGGAGATGTTTTTGTAAGGAGTGTACATGTGTGTGTCTGCGTGTGTAGGTGAAGTGTGGTCGAATTTAAGAACTTCTCGCAAATACAAGGTTCCGAGTTCGATCGCAATGCGTTGTAGCTTGAGAAAATGACACTTTCTACAATTATCCATACTTCATGCGTGAAAATGTGTGGAAGAAAATTATATAGGACCCTATCAAATGGATTTTACCTCTAATTGACAGGGCACAGTCTTGTCATATATGCACGTTCAATGTCGCCTTCATTCTCCATGTGAGACCCAGCATTACAATACATTTGTCTGTTTTTAGTGTTTTTTAAACTTGTGCATTACTGAGTGCTGGAAATGTCTTTTTTCAAAGTCTGTTCCTTTCATACTTTGTAGAATAGGCAATTGATTAAAAGTAATAAGTCTAAAAAAAACTTTGTCTTGTGCTTAAATAAACTGTTACCCAAAATAATTCTTATTCGTGTGAAACAATTTTTGTTATTACATTCTAAAGTATTGCATACATCACTTTTACTATAATTATTTCCATAATTTTATAGAGTAGTACCCCTAGGGAATAAGATATTGTTCTGCAAACCGGGTGGTAGGAAAATATATTCAGAATCACTGATTGGGGTTTCTTTGAAAGATGATCGAATTCTGTAAGTAAATCTCAATATTATCGTGTATCAATTACCCCCTATGGACCATCGATCAATTTTTAGTTGGTCAACCAGTGAGTATTAAAAGTCAGACAACCGTAGACACACTCAATCACACACCGAGTTTGTTCCATTCATCGGAAAAGAATAATTTCAAATCTAGGCAAAAGGCCAACATTCATAAGGAAATGCTACAGACTACTAAGGGGCCATTTGACCCACTCCATCAAAGATCATACTTTTTACTGTCCTCTTACTTTCATGTTCATTGTAATACCTTATTTTACGATTTACGTAACAGAAATATTGGTTTCAAAATTTGGCACAAGGACAGGAATTTCGGAGGTGGGCGTCAGTCGATTGAATCGATCCCGGTGCTACATTGTTTCAAATCATAACCTATCGTTTAAAAGAAGGAACAATGAAGTTGTTTATATACAAAAAAATGTAAACGACCAAGGCTGGGTTGCTTAATCCGATCTAATATGGAGTCAAACAACAAGAATGTACATAGTTTGCATGAAGCATTGTCTGATATAAATTAATGTTCTAAATTTTTTTTTTCAAAAACCAAAATAATGCAAGTAATAAGGAATAATCTTCGGAGTAAATGGTGCTGTGAGCTCAGAATGGTATTTCGCTGTAGATTCCTTGAATGAGGGATCCTAACACGAAATGTTGACTTGCTCTGATTTGGTTTAAAAAGTTAAAACAATTTCAGTTTAAAAAGTTTGATTTCTAACCATTGAGTTCCAGCTCAATACTCCTGCGTGGCACCTTGGGAAGGTGTTCTCTACTATAGCCCCAGGCCGACCAAAGTGTTGCGAAGGTATTTTGTAGTTGTACACTGAAATTCCGTGTGAGGTCGACTTTGCCTTTCATCCTTTCGGGGTCAATTAATTAAGTACCAGTTACGCACTGGGGTCGACTTAATCGGCTTAATCCGTTTGTCTGTGCCTGTTTGTCCCATCTGTGTGTAGCCCCTTGTGGGCAGTTAAGAGTTAAGAAACTTTAGCACGTCTGGTGAAATGGTTAGCGGTATTTCGTCTGTCTTTTCGTTCTGAGTTCAAATTGCGCCGATGCCGACTTTACCTTTCATCTTGTAGAAGTCAATAAATTAAGTACCAGTTGCGCTCTGGGGTCGATCTAATCTATTGGCCCTTCTCATCAAAAAGGTTCGAGTCTTGTGCCAAAAGTGGAAAAGATTATATGATGTTGCGTAGTGATGGTCACGACCGGCGGTACGTTTCTTGCACCTGGTGTGACTCAAAGTAACCGTCAAGATTAATGAACGCTAGCTGCATTAATCTTATAAGTAGCTGCAGTAGTATTAGCGGCGGTTGAGAAAAAGGTGATGGTGGTGGAGGTAGAGCTGGAGATGATGATGGTGGTTCAGGTACGGAGGAAAGATAGTGGCGTTGATGGTGGAAACACTACGCCATTAGTGCGTCTGCGTCTCTCAAAGAAAGAAAGAAAAAAAACATCAACATACGCGCGCGCGCACTTATACATACGCACAGAGACACAAAGACATACACAGACACACATACAATGGAATGTCTAAGAGATAATGACTCTCAGCAGGATGTTTAGATTTCTTAATTATTTTTAGTACAAAAACCTCGTAGAGAATCAAGTCTTAGATATACACACATATAGACTTGCATACATCTACATTTATATAAGTATATATATATATATGCATATATATATATATATATATATATATATATATATATATATATATATATGCAGAGAGAGACTAAGAGGGGGAGAAAGAGGGAGAGAGAGGGTAGATAGGGAGACAGAAAGAGAAAGATAAATACATACATACATTTATATATATGTAAATATACATGTCTATATGCATATATATATATGCACACACATGTACTTATATACTTACATACATGTAAGTATATATATATATATATATATATATATATATATATATACAGACACATATATATATATATATACATACATACGTTTATATACATATATTTATATATGTATTTATATATGTATATATTATATAATGTATATATATATATACATATATATACATATATATATATACATATATATACATATATATTTACATATATATACATATATATATATATACTTACATGTATATATAGATGTATATGTTATATGTATATATAATATATATATATATACTATATATATATAATATATATATGTATATTATATACATATATATATCTATGTATATTATATATATAATATATATGTATATTATATATATATTATATATATATATTTATATATATATATATATATATATATATATATATATATATATATATATATATATATATATATATATATATGAGTGTGTGTGTGTCTGTATGGAGAGGAAGAGAGAGAGAGAGAGAGAGAGAGAGAGAGAGAAAGAGAGATTCAATTATTTCTTGCGACTGAGTGATTACTTCCTCGAGTTTCGCCTTGAGAAGATGAAAACCGAGTAAGTAATTAAGTTATTCACTCATAATAAATATATTAGGTTCTAACTTCATATTCAGTTCACTTTTTAAATTCTAGCAATTTCTACTAACTCTCATATACCTACTTTATACACACACACACACACACACACACACACACACACACACACACACACACACACACACACACACATACACACACACACACACACACACACATTTATAAATATATATATATACACACAGATACATTTTGTGTATTAACACATACGGTTAAAAATACAAGAACATGCTTTAGTATATGTGTGTGAGTGTGTTTGTGACGAAAAAAAAAGTATGATAGTGACTTGGAAGTGCTTTCGTCATGATTTCGAAAATTGTTTTATCCTATGTTAGTGTACGGAGTGCTCTTCAGTACAATGTTGATTTTGTACATAGAGTTGCATAAATTAACACATTCATAAATATAACAATATTTGTCTATGTGTGTGTCTTTCTCTCTGTAATTTACTCTCTCGCATATATATATATATATATATATATATATAAATGCATTCATATATATACACACAACTGGCTTGTTTTAGTTTCCGTCCACCAAATCCATTCACAAGGCTTTTACCGTATCGAAGTTATAATAGAGGACATTTGCCCGCAGTGTCACGCAGTGGGACTGAACACGGAACCATGTGGTTGGGAAGTAATATATATATATATATATATATATATATATATATATATATATATATATATATATATATATATATATATATATATATATATATATATATATATATATATATATATATATATATATATATACACAATATATATATCTGTTTACGTATCTGTGTATATGAGAGTACATGTATGCATATATTTGTGTGTGTGTGAATTTGCATTTGTGTATTTGCATATATCAGTATGTTTTTGCGCATCTCAATGCGTTTGTGTTTGTCGTATTTGAAGTGGAGGTCACCAGTTTAATCTCGAGAAATTTTGATCACGTGGTGTTTTGTAGAATAAACAGTATTTTTCAATTTGCCATGAAAATGTTCCCGCTGAGAGTCAGAACGGAGAATGGAACAATAATTTCCGACTTTACTTAGTCACGTGATCAGTATTAATTAACATTCTGATTTCCACAATGCCTATTCTTGTTATTCGCCTTGCTCTTGTTTGTTATTTTATTGTCATTTGCGGGTTGTTGTTGTTTTCCTCGTTTCTGTCTTAAATTCTTACACCTTTTTCCTCCCTCTCTCTCTCTCTCTTTCTCTCTCTCTCTCTCTCTCTCTCTCTCTCTCTCTTTCTATCTCTCTCTTTCTCTCTCTCTCTCTCTCTCTCTCTCTTTCTCACAGTTTCTCTGTCTGTCTGTATTATTTATATGCATGCATATATACATATATATGTAGGCATGTACATGTATGTGTGTGTATATATGCATTTATTTTATTTATATCATATATATATATATATATATATATATATATATATATATATATATATATATATATATATATATATATATACATATGTACATATATACATAAACATGTAAATGTATATATGTATGTATTTATGCATATATGTGCATATACATACATGCATATACCAACGGATATAGATATATACATCCATATCTATGTATAGTTGTCTACATCTATGTGCATGTGTTTGCATGTGTCTGTGTATGTATATATGTATGCATGCATGTATGTATGTATGTATGTATGTATGTATGCATGTATGTATGTATAATCTTATATATTGATGAGTGAATATGCTACACAACTGTATCTCTATGTGACGATGAATGACTATTTTAGTACAGTTTTAGATCAGATCTCAGCAGGAATATTAAGTCAACACATTGCTAAACACACCATACATCTCTGCCTTATATGTGGCAATCTTTTAGAATCGAGTTAGAATTGATTATTTTCCAGCAAGGGGAAATAAATCTACACATGACAGATTTATCACAATTATAGCACATGTTTAGTTATCTTAGAAACGAAACAGATAAAAGTAGTCAACAAAAGGCGTCCCAAATCTGGTTTTTGAATTTAGATGTATAACACAGTCTTAGAGTATTTTTACATTTGTTTAACTCTAGTGTTACCATAGTTTTTTTTTTAGTTTTAATGGAAAAGTGGCAGAGTCGTTAGGACATTGTCTAAAATGCTTAGCGGTATTTCTTCCAGTTTTACGTTCTGTGTTTAAATTCCGCCAAGGTCAACTTTGCCATTAAGCTTTTCGGATCCATGAAATAAGCACCATTTAAGCACTGGTGTTGATGTAATCGACTAGCTATTCTCCACAAAATTTCCAGCCTTTTGCTTCAATTAGAAAAGATTGCTGCTGTATTTTCATTAAAATATATTACAGTAGGACCTCGCAGTACGAGTGCCCCATTGTACGAGTAATATGCTATACGAAGTTTTGTCTTGAAGTACGAGCAGAAATCCGCAGTACGAGCACAAATCGTCCCATCTTTAAGGTGATTCAGTTAATAAAACCAGTTTACATATTTCTTTTGCATTCTCTTTTTTATAATTGTTATTTTACTTGTAACTACAGCCTTTCTGTTTTAAAACCCATAAAACAATTATTTTGAGCGCTTTTGTCTTTCATCCTCTC
>NC_142941.1:50821330-50841330 GCF_046866305.1 Octopus bimaculoides
GATACATCAACAGGTAGTCACATAGACATATAAGTAGAAATACAGATAGATAGATAGATAGATAGATAGATAGATAGATAGATAGATAGATAGAGTGATTGATTGATAGTTAAATAAGAATAAAAATTAATGAATAATCAGATACATAAATAGATAGACGGACAGATGGATAGAAAGAAAAAATAGATAGATATATAAATAAATAGATAGATAGATAAATAGATAGATAGATAGATAGATAGATAGATAGATAGATAGAGTACACAGAACACATATCGAAACAATAAAGATAAATTGTTACATCATTTTGTAAGTAATTTGACTGGGGGAATAAACTGATGGAAGACACATTCTATGGCGTTTGTGTTGTTTGCTGTTTGATGTTTGTTAGTTTATCTTTCTTTTTTATTGTTATGTTATGTTTATTTGTATTGTTTATTTGGTGAATTTCAGATGTGACACAGAGAGATCTATTAGTTTTATCGATTTTCAAAGAAGGATAAGAGCGACTCAGTCTATTTAACTCAACAAGGTTTAGTTGATTAGTTTGTGTGTGTGTGTGTGTGTGTTTACATACATGCACACGCACATATGTACTCACACCCGAACATACCTACACATGCGCTCGCGCTCACACACACGCACACACAAACACGCGAGTGCAAACATATATATGAGTCTTGAAACTAATACAAATGAGAAGTTAGACAAATATGTTGGTTGATGCCAATGAATATCTATACAACACACGCACGCACACACACACACACACACATACGCACACACACATACACACACACACATGTACATATATACATGTATGCAGGTATGCATGCGTGTGTATTTATACATATGCATATACATGTGTGAGAGTACATTTATATATACATATACGTATGTATGTATATGTTCATATTTATATACATGAATACCTATATATATATACATATATATATATATATATATATATATATATATATATATATATATATATATATATATATATAATATTTGCATGTGTATGTGTGTGTGTGAGGGAGGGAGGAGAGAGAAAGATAGAGAGAGAAAGAAAGAGAGTGAGAAAGAGAGAGTGGGGGTGACGTTGGAGAAAACATGCGTCCGATTCAAAATGTCGAAAGTGTTTGTAAAACATATTGAGACAAGTGTATTTGACTGATTTTGTTAAATTTCTCAACAGGGAAGCAGAAGAACAGAAGAACAGAAGAACGAGGGAGGTAAAAAAAAAAATAAAAGAAAAAGAAAGAGAACAGGGGACAAAATTATCAGAGATTCTGTGTCCAGTAGGGATTTCTATGCGTTGTATCACTCAACAAGACAGACAATCTGGTTTTGACAGTGTGCCTATTACATGGCGTGGTGCTCTGCGCACCCACACTTCCCTCCCCTTGCAGATGTACATCCAATGATGGCTTCCGTTTTCTCGTTTCAAGGGAAAGACTGGATTTGGCAGGCTAGTAGTAGTATTGATAATGGTATTGCTAGTGGTGGTGGTAGTGGTAGCTGTAGTTGTTGTAGTGGTAGTTTTACTGATCGTTTTTGACAGTAGCAGCGGTAGTACTGGCAATAATTGTGATTGTAGTGGTGGAGAGGATTGATGGGAGATGTATACATGTAAGAATGGTTGTGGTGGTTGTTGTAGTGGTGGAAGTATAATGGTTGCGGTGTTGTGGCGGTAGTGTTGGTACTGGTTGTGGTGGGGGATGCTGTTGATGATGATGGTGGTGATGATAGCGCTGTGCTGATAGTGATAAGAGATTGATGAAAATTTCATATGTGTGTGTGTGTGTGTGTGTGTGTGTGTGTGTGTGCGCGCGCGCAGTGTAGTAGTGTTACTGTAATATTTGACCCCAGCCATGATAAAATAGACGGATTTATGAGCAAAGACAATTCCACGACTCTGTCGCTGGGACTCTACCTTAGAAGTCAAGTCTGACAACCTTGTGCATTTCTTCGTCAACGTTGTCATCCACAACCATCCAATGAACCAGGTCACCATAAATTGCATTCTCTCCTCCTGTGTCTTCCGCCATGCCATCCAACCCTCTTGAGCAATCATGGACAATATGCGGCTCGCAATACTTTCTGAATGAGACACCTAACGAAAAACTAAATTGAATTTCTTAAGCAGCGTGGCCCGCCTGACGCTGAGCCATGTTCCATGCAGCTTGCTACTCAAGAAAGGTTTCCCATGTCTGCTTTAGTGCAGTGGTTTGCAACCATTTTGAGGTAATGGCTGGAATCACTGATGTTTCCGCAGTAGACATTATTGGTGAGAAAAGTACTTTAATTTTATAATAAATGTTAATAGCAGCTACATGTCGCTTTTAAAACTATTAAATGTGGAAAAAAAAAATGAAATTTTGAATACTGTTTTAAATTAGTTTAATTAAAGAGTAATTTATTCCTATGAATATTTAACAACTGATAATTTGTAATGGCTTATGTTTTAATTGTCTTAGTAATAAAACTGTGGCTATGCTGGGGCACCGCCTTAAAGAGTAGTAATTGAATCAATCGTCACCAGCATGTTTTAAATCTGGTACTTATTTTATCGGTCGAACTATCGAACTGCCATGTGGCTAAGACGTAAACAGACTAACAGCAGTTGTCAAGCGCTGGGGAAGAAACTCTGGTGCAGACACAGACACATATATAGATACATATACATACATTATATACATATATATTTATGGATGTATATATACGAAGAGCTTCCGCACAGTTTCTTTCACTCGAAAAACATTGACTAGTCCGGTGTAAGGACACGAAGTCACACCCAATTTCAAGTTACTTCCCGATCATCTGAAATCGATTTCAAATTACCCCTGCACTGTTCACATCAGACGCTCTCTGGTTTCCCTAAAATGATAACTTCTAAGGGTCACAACTCATGATATTTTCATAGCATTAAACGTAAAACATTCCAAATTGAAAATTAATCTTAGAATCTCGAGATATATAAAACAAAACATTTGGGTGTTTAAACATCCCCTAACACTGAAACACTTCGAACACATAGACGCAGGCGTAGCTGTTGTGGTAAGAAGTTTGCTTCCCAACCACATGGTTCCAGGTTCAGCTCCATACGTGATACCTGGAGTAAATGCCTTTTATTATAGCCATGTTAGTGGATTTGATAGACGGAGACTGAAAGAAGCCTGTCGTATAAATAGGCATATATGTGTATGACAGTGAGTGTGTGTGTGTTTGTGATTATGCTTGGCCGTAACCACCGCTTGACAACCACCGGTATCGGTGTGTTTACGTTCCCCGTAACTTAGCGGTTCGGCAAAAGAGAACGATAAAATAAGTACCAGGCTTAAATAGAAAAAAAACCCCGTTAATACTGGGGTCAATTCATTTGACTAAAATTTCTTCATGATTGTGCCCCAGCATGGCCGCAGTCTAACGACTGAAACAAGTAAAAGATAAAAGATAACACATCAGAGGTTATCATTCTATATTATTCTACAATAAAAACATTTCTTTCTGATAGTCTAAAACTTTAGTTCGAATTTGTTACAATACTAATGAGAGCATGTATGTCTGCCCCGTAAAATTCGAAGGTGGAACATTGCTATTGAGAGAAACGGTGGCTATGTTGAGAATTAGGGATGTAATCCACAGAGGACAAGCTTCATTTTGACGTATGATATATGTTGCTGTGTTGGTAATTATACCTGTCCTAAACAAAATGGCATTACTTTTTGACTCACCCTCGTATATATATAGATTTATATTTGTAACAAAATGTAATTATATATATATAAAAATATATTTATATATGTTACAAAATGTAATTATATATATATATTTATACATTCCAAAATGTGATCGAAATATTATACAAAACAAAATATATTAATACACTTGTACTTAAAATCCAAACGAGATGTAATTCTGTACAAAATGAGATGAATTAATACACATTAAATGTTATCGAAATATATTTACATAGAAAACAAAATATATTCGTACATTTTTAATGCAAACGATATGTATTTATATAAGAAACAAAGTTAAACACTTTTTGATATTATTCTAAATTACCGAAAAATCAAAGATTAAGAAGTTTGTTGCACAACCACATGGTTCCGAATTCAGTCCCACTGCATGACCCTTCGGACAAGCGTCATGTATAAAGACTATAACTCGGTCGACCAAAGCTTTGTGAGTGGCTTTGGTCCACAGAAGCTGAAAAAAAACCCACTCTCTCTTTCCTTCTCTGTATTCTTTTATTCTGTTATTTGTTTCAGCCATTTGACTGCCGTCATGCTGGAGCACTGCATTTAGTCGAACAAATCGACCCCAGGACTTAAATTCAGTTTCAAGTAACCGGAAGTTACGTTGAATGGTAGCGAACCTGAAGCCACTATACAGGGTTTTTTAGTTGAAGACATGTACCAGTGCGCCCTACAGTAGAACTGAACTTAAAGCCACGTGATTCT
Source organism: Octopus bimaculoides (assembly GCF_046866305.1). NCBI lineage: Eukaryota > Metazoa > Mollusca > Cephalopoda > Octopoda > Octopodidae > Octopus > Octopus bimaculoides. The sequence continues at coordinate 50,825,800 of NC_142941.1, forward strand.
TAACCATATTGTGGCACTCCGTCGGTTACGACGATGAGGGTTCCAATTGATCCGATCAACGGAACAGCCTGCTCGTGAAATTAACGTGAAAGTGGTTGAGTACTCTACAGACACGTGTACCTTTAACGTAGTTCTCGGGGAGATTCAGCATGACACAGAGTGTAACAAGGTTAGCCCTGTAAAATACAGGTACAACAGAAACAGGAAGAAAGAGTAAGAGAAAGTTATGGCGAAAGAATACAGCAGAGTTCGCCACTCCACCCCTACCGGAGCCTCGTGGAGCTTTAAGTGTTTTCGGTCAATAAACACCCACAACGTCCGGTCTGGGAAACGAAATCATGATCCTACGACCGCGAGTCCGCTATCCTAACCACTGGGTCATTGCGTCTCCACCTTAACCATATATTCATACCTGAAAACAGTTATTTTTGAACTAGAATTTATGATAATAAACATTTTCAAAGCATTTTTTCAAAGGTAACTTCTTTTCTACTATTAACGTAATAAACTCCATTAAAATATCTGTGTCTTTTAATTGCACATTTATTCGCTATTATTCTGTTTCACAGAAACAGATATTTTGCGAATTCAATAAAACAAGCATTTATAATTATTATGTTTCATACATCATATTTATAATCACACATTATAACACACATAAATAAAAACTTCTATTGACACCCAGAAAAATTAATAACTTAAAATATTGTTACTTTCTAAACATAAAAATGGAATCTTATTGCGGAATAAAAATATCTATGTTGCTTTTATTGAATTCATCCTGCGAGATCCTTGCGACTGATGCAGTCTCACAAGTTTTGAAAATCAGGTTCTATGACCGTTACGGTCGAACGAAGATCACCTATTTCGAAGTTCTAAGCGATTGTGTGATAGTAGGAAAGACACTCGGTTATAACCTGGTTCAAATAGACAAGAAGTAGAAAAGGCAATGAAATATAAACTTTACTTCCTACCAAAACAATAGCAATTTCATAGCAGTTTCACCTAACTTGTTCAGAAGTCATTGGGAAGCCATGATTAAAGTTGTCTCGAGCAATTTGATTACACTAAAACTCATTAAGGCTTTTTTGTTGTCTGATATCAACATTTGCTGAATTTATATATATATATATATATATATATATATATATATATATATATATATATATATATATATATATATATGAGAAAGTTGGTATGTGAAAGCACGTGGTTGGATGTATAAAAGATAATAAGAGTGAAAAAACTACAAAAGGCTTGTGTTACATGGTTAAAGTATATATTTAAATTATGTCAGAAAAATGTTAGAAAAATGTTAGAAAATCTTTTTGGTATATAAACATTGTATTTTGAGAAATAACCGGTTTCGTGTTGTCTTTTCAAATTTCTCTACTTCATTGTAACGTGTTCGTTCCGACGGGTATCGTGTATCGTTGGTAATTTTCTTTATCTGTCTTCCCTTCTTTGGACTTTTTTCTATATTTCTGATGAAGAAACGTGAAATCCTCCTTCCTTTCTTTCCTTTCTTGGGCGTCAAATAACACTGTACTTATTCCACGTGCTCGCGTTGTTGCTTTTTCTTGCTTGTTCATGTTTGGATTGACTATATATATATATATATGTATGTGTGTGAGTGTGTGTGCGTGTGTGCGTGCGCGCGCGCGTGTGTTTGTGTGAGTTTCTGTGTTTGTGTCTGTCTGTCTTTGTGTGCGTTTGTGCGTGTGTGTGTGTGCTTGTGTGCGTGCTTGTGTGTTTGTGTGTGTACGTGTGTGTGTGTATGTGTGTGTGCATATGTGTGTGTGTGTGTGTGTGTGTGTGTGTGTGTGTGTGTGTGTGTGCGTGCGGGCGGGTGTGTGTATGCATGTATTCGTAAACATCCTACAGCGAATCCGAGCTTAAAATAGCTGCAAAATTGTCTACGAACAATGCTTAACTCAGCACTATTGTAGAAGGTCAATTCTGCAGCCAACAGAAGCGTCCGCCCAGCCCTCCCGTCTCTCGCCCTAAAACACAGGAAATGCACAGAGACTTCCGGTCTTGCGAAATACTGGAAGAAACATTAAGTCGCTGGATTAATTGCAGTTAATTCTTCACTCGACTATGGTTCACTACTGCAACCTTAGCCTCAGGTTTGCGTTGCTACAGTAGTAGTAGTAGTAGTAGTAGCAGTAGTAGTAATGGTAATGTTGCTTGTGGTAGTGTGGTTACAGTAGTTGCTACTTTGGTGGGGTGCAATAGAAATGCTAGCAGTTGTATAACCTTTGCTGGTGGCAATAATGTTTAGTATTAGTAGTGGTGGTGGTGGTGGTGGTGTTGGTAGTGGCAGTGGTGGTTGAGGTAGTTATAGTAGAAGTAACAGTGGTAGTGTTGCTGTTGGCGCTGCTGGTGATGGTGGTGCTAGTGAGGGATATAGTTGTAGTAGCGGTGCGGGTTGCCTTTGCAATAGTTGTAGTGGTGGAAATGGTGGTTGTAGTAGGAGTAGTTGTGATGGTGGTGGGGATGGTTGTTGTGATGGTAGTATTAAGGGTGGTGGTAGTGGTGCAGGCATTGGATAGTAGAAGTAGCGTTGATCGCGGAAGGGGTTGTGTGGGTTTTGGTGGTAGTAGTAGTGGTGGTGATGGTGGTGGTGGTGGAGGTAGTGGTAGAACAAGTAGCGGTGATAGTGGATGTGGTAATATTAGGAGTAGTGGTACTTGTTGTTGAAGTAGTAGTAGTAGTAGTAGTAGTAGTAGTAGTAGTAGTGGTGGTGGTGGTGGTGGTGGTGGTGGTGGTAGTAGTAGTAGTAGTAGAAGTAGTAGTAGTAGTGGTGGTGGTGATGGTGGTGGTGGTGGTGGTGGTAGCGAGAGTCGTATTGATGTTAGCATTATTGATATTGTTTTCACCATCCTTGTTTCTAGTTTAAGCACAAAGACAGCAGTTTTGAGGGGAGGGGTAGGACCACGTTCAGGATTAGGTTTCAGTTTAGTCGATACCATTGACCCCTGTTCTTCGACAAATGCTAAAAATCCATTCCAAGAAGACTAACCAAAATTTTGACGTGGATGGAATTTGAACCCAGAACGTAAAAAGCCAGAATTGGAACATTAATCCATTGATGGTTACAGATGATTTTTTAAAAAAACTGGAATATTGTTTTTAATTAATCCCATTTACCCCTTCTTAGCTATCAAATCTTTCTCGGTAACCTCCTCTTAGTTGACGTATAGCGTAGACAATTTAAACCTGGTGGAGCAGCTCCTTTTCGAGGTCTGGTGCAACCGATTTCTTCCACTGAGACATGGAAACGGGAGAGAAAGTGGTAGAAGGGAAGAATTGTCAACGCTTAAGAGATATTTTATCGGTCCCGAAAGCAGGAAGAATCGACATTCCTGGCATTCAGATTGCAGACAGCTGGAATAGATAACTCGAAGACTTGTATCCGACGCTTTAACTTATCTTTCAATATGTTGTCTGTAAAAGCTCTAAAAATGGTTGTCCAAACGTGAGAACAAGGTGCCCTCTGAACTGTGCGCTTGTGCGCTCGCACACGTTTTATAAATTGCACACAAAAGGTTTTAAAGATGAATTAGAATTGATTTAATTGAAGATATTGTTCGTTTAATTTCATAATAAAATTGTAATTCACATTTAAAATAGCTTTGAAATTAGCTTAGAATGTCAGTATGGCATTTGAGTGACGGTTATTCAAATGGATGCGCTCATATTTACAAAGAATGACAAAAACTGCACACAACGTACACGTTTCTGTACACTTCTACAGTAAAAGTGAAGAAGGGGCATTACTTATGACTCTTCTAATGTCATGAGTTACGAACATTTATAAGTTCTTATTAAAAATCGAAACCGTATCAAAGAAATATGATTTGCATAGAGAGTTGTTCAAAAGTATGTGAACACAAGATATTCACTTCATGTATTTCTATTAATTACTTATAACTGCATATATTCGAGAGATTTGGCTGTTATTTCTAGCTGGTCGAGTGACAGTGGAGAGGCTCCTTCACTGACTGGTTTAGTTGTGAGCATAATGGTTGGGTGGCTGGATGACTGTAAAATGGATGCTGCTTCAAGAAATGGACATTAATAATTCATAATTTGAGTTATTAGCTGATTTTTTAAATACATTCATCATTAATATTCATTTTTAGCTGAAACTTAATCACCTATTAAATTATGCACACTGATATTCAGAATAAGTAAGAGAGTGCAAACGACCGTAGGAATGTAATGTGGTTAAGGAGCAACGTATGGGAAGTGTAGAGTAGCGGTCAAAGCACTAGCGAACCGTACGTGTTTATGCGCTTGTGTGTGTATGTATATATATGTACATATGTGTGTATGTGCACACAGACAGAAACACACACACGCACGCACACACACACACACACACAAGCAAACAGAAACACGCGTTTCAATTTTAATCCACAATTAATTTTATTCTATTATCTGCGGGTTTTATAGAGATAACGGTTTTTAAGTCTTCAAAGCATATGAAGCACATAAATATAGGGGAAAATATATTCTATGTTCTTTAACGAATTCAACTTTATAGCAACCATAGCAGAGCCAATTTCTTAGCCAGAAGACTTAATCTTCACATCAATAAATTCCAACAAACGTCAAGCTAAAAGATTTAAAGCTACTCATAGATCACAATATAAATCTAGATTTACTTCAGAAAGGAAATCATACGATTTAGTCGACAGGTGTACTGGCTTCGTCATGGATAGAAAAACATACGGTAAGTACGAACAAGTATATACGCACACGCATACACACACACATGCCTTCGGACAATAATTTCTGTACAGCGATATGTAGAAAAGCCAGATCACCGTTGAATTTTCTCGAATTCCCTGCTGCGTACGAATATAACACGACTGAGTTTTAGTAGATTTATTCTAGTGCACATGTCTCTATGCACATAACAAGAAAATACCGAAAAATGTTTGTGAAACGGTTTGTAAAGTTTCATAAACTGCAGAGTATTTCATGACTTTTTTATCGTCGCACATTTAATATTTCTTTGGTGATCTCTATAGCAAAATGTGCTCTATGCTGACTATGAGACAATGTAATGTTATATATATTCTGTAAAATAAGCCAAAAAAACAAAAAAACAAAATCAATCAAAATCATAAATAATGAAGAAGTAGATGGTATAATTATCCATTTTATACACCACAGCTAATTAGCGCTCTAATAGAGCTTCGGGAATATAAAACTAAGGCAGATAGAAACAAAATTCAACGGTCAATATTTATATTCATTTAATCCATTTCAAATTGTCGGAATTCTCCACAATATAAATATTTACATTCATATACATACGACATGGTAGATAATTCATAAGAATTTATAAATACATGAAAAATTTATAAACATATAAACATATAAATAAAAATACATAGATGTACTTGCGAGGTTGAATGTCCGGATTAGAATCAATGAGGAGGGGAGATGAGAAAGTTACTATAAATCATTTTATACAAATTTTCTCATTGATTCTAATACGGACATTCAACCTCGCAAGTACATCTATGTATTTATACCCGAAACCGCATTGTTATAAAGCAAGCTTCTGATATCATATATACATGTCTATGTGCCTGAGTACCTCACTATGTTCTTATCTGTGCACACTCTACTATGACCTGTTGTAAAAATCTATGCTACCGTACACTATTAAACTCCGCATCCGCCACCATAATCTTACATTATATCCACACAACGTTAACTTCCCGTAAAAGTACAGCACCGAAACTTAAAGACATTAATCTCTCACATATTAACCTTTCACTAATCTATCGACCTCCATCTTGAAACCAGAGACATCTAATCAGGCATCTTATTTGGATCAAAATACTAAACATTAAATCGGTGAACGCTCAGTTCTTGTTACAATATTCTGTTGTTTTACATAATGTCATCATAAAAATAGGTTTATAAAAACCACCGGAAACATAACGTATATTTGATACCGCAAAGTACATATTGATGTATTTTTCAAAGATTGATTATTAATACAGCTTGTAATGTTGTTGGAGTTGTTGCTAAGCGGCGAACAGTCAAATGGGATTACATTGCGTTGTGACATATTGATGTCCGACACTCGTGAGACGCTGCAGAAATTCCCCAGTGCCATTATGGGGTTTGTCGTTCGAACATGCGTAGTTATATGTCGACCTATATTTCAATACTTCTGTATTTATTTCCCCACCACCACTCCTATTCCCACGCCGACGACTTCAATTGCTTCTTCATATAGTCATTATAACAATACTTGATCGTGGATAGAATTATTGTGGCTGTGTCAATGTATGTTTGTGTATGTGCATGTGTTGAGTTTATGTGCGCGTGTGTGTACGTACCTATGTGTGTGTCTGTTCAATTAATAATAGTCATGATCTTTACAAAATATTTTTTATTGGCCTACAATTATTATTACTTTTCCCCTGTAGATTAAATTTCTTAATTATGGGTTTCAAAAAAACGTTGATAATTGTATGTCATACAATTGTAACTGTTGCGACTGCGCCGTACCCCTCTTCCATCTCACACATTAATGTGAAACGTGTAAATTAGCCGAATGGATATACAATTTAATATAAAAAAAATTGAAATGCAGACGAAAAATATTTTTTTATATTCTTACAAGAACTGCTTTCTAAATTCGTACGTTTTCAGTTCAATTTTAAATTCTTAGCGTGTATATTAGCAGACACGGAATGAAGGGAGCTGACAGAATCGTTAGGGCACCGAATAAAATGTTTAGGCGAAATTTCTTCCGGCTCTCTAAGCTCTGAATTCAACTACCAATGAGGTCGACTTTGTCTTTCTTTCCTTTGGGGTCGACGAGTAAAGTACTAGTACTAGTCCAAGTCCTGGGGTCGATATGATCCATTAGCTCCCTCCCCAAACAATTTCAGGACTAAGGTCTATAGTAGAAATAATTTGGCAGTCAGGAATGCAGAGATCTGACAGAATCGCTTGCGCATCGGACAAGAATGCTTAAGTGACATTGTTTCCGGTTCTCTCAGCTCTGAATTCAATGAGGTTGACTTTGACTCTCATCTTTTCTAGATCTGCTGGACAGATATCGATTCACCAATATCTGTCTCTTTGTCTTGTCTGTCTTTACGTTCCGAGTTCAAATTCCGCCGAGGTCGACTTTGCCTTTCATCCTTTAGGGGTCGATAAATTAAGTACCAGTTGCGTACTGGGGTCGATCTAATCGACTGGCCCCCTCTCCAAAAAATTTCAGGCCCCGTGCCTAGAGTAGGAAAAGAATATCTGTCTCTTTGTCTCTGTTTTATCGATTTTGACCTCAGTAATTTACAGGATGCACTTGCGATACGAAAACAAAACCCACACTCACTCAGAAAATCAATATTAGCCCTCTTTACCACGCCTGACCCGACAATTTGAAATAAAGTTACGGATGCACTGGAGTAACATAGTTGTACATATCTCCGAAATGATGGGATGGTCACCAATGGAATAATTTTAGACAAAATGTCTACCCGATCAGGTTTGAAAAGCAGCTTAAAAACAAACTCTACAACAGCAGCAACAGAAAAATAACAAAAAAAAGAAAAAAAACTAATGGAGAATTCATATAATATTAACAAAAAATATAAAATGAAAGAAAAACGACTGTCTTGTCGCAAGACTAACTTTGCATCGAAGCTAAAATCGTTATTTCTTCGACTGTATGTATATATATACATATTTTTTTTTATCTGATGTACAATCTACGGCCATTTTAACTCTCGTAACTATCGCTTCTGCGTTATTATACGTGTTTTCAATATGTGCTAATGTAATATTTAATGTCCTGCTGTTTTGCCATTGTCCTTACGCTGATTGAATTATCGAACATGTTTCTATCCCCTGAACCGATCAGGTTTCTCTCAGGAATGCAGTTCAATGAATACTTTCTTAATATGTTCACAATAAATTCATTCTACTTCCAATGCCTACCGTCAACCAATATGTCCTCATGTTCATCCAACACAAAATCAGCGCATATTTTTTTTTGGTCGTTCATGCGTGTATATGTATATGTATATGTGTGTATGTGTGAAAGTGTGTTTATTGTATATATGTATATATGTATGTACGTATACATGCATATATATGCATATATATGCATATAAATGCATATATGTATGCAGATATGTATACATACATGCATACATATCTACAAGCAAACATACACATATATATATATGTCGATGTGTATGTGTAAGAATATATATTTGTGTGTATGTGTATATATATATATATATATATATATATATATAGAGAGAGAGAGAGAGAGAGAGAGAGACATAGACGTAGATACATGTATACATACCTATACACATATAAACGTATATATATATATATATATATATATATATATATATATATATATATATATATATTAGATAGATAGATAGATAGATATACATGTAATCTATATGAAGAGGGAGAGGCAGGATCGAAAGATGTGACATGAGGATGGTAACACCTGGTGGTACTTACACCATTAAACATTAACGCCGCTCTGTAAAAAGATGGCTATAAAAAGCGAGAAATCCGTGAAATTTGTTATAATCCAATTTATCTCTTCTTGTAAAGCTAGTTTAGTAGACTTTGTTAACTTTTCTTTCCATTGTTTTTTTATCCTTATTTATCATATTTCTTATATTTTTGATAATCTTGACTCTTGGATACTTTCAGGTTAATAGAAGCTTGTCATCGAAATGCACGCATTATGTCAGCTGCTAGCAATTGCTCCATTCTCATTAGAGAATCAAAAACCGAAGTTCACGCAGAGGTTAGTGAAGCCATTTATAATGGCACATCATCCATAAAGGTTTGCTTTCAGGCGGCACACTGAAGAATTTCGAAGAAATTTAAGGGGCTATTCTTTGAAAAATTCCAGTTGCGGTAGCGGCGTTTGTGGTGCTTCTGTATATGTGACTGTAAGTGCGTGAAAGTGTGTGTTGTGTGAGTGTGTGTGAGTGTGTGTGTGTGTGTGTGTGTGTGTGTGTGTGAGGAAGGCTTTGGACGTGGTGTTAATTGGGCTTACCGTGACAGGTTGAGGGTTATGTATAATGGCGTTATAATTTAAAGAAATTTATCACAGCTGCTAATAGCACTAGATAATATCATTGACGTGTGTATGTATGTACGTACCTACGTATGTATGTATGAGTGTGTATGTATGAGTCTGTATATATGTGTATGCGTGTATCTGTGTATATGTATGAATCCATGTATGTGTGTTTACGTATGTATGCATGTATGGATGCATGTATGGATGCATGTATGGATGCATGTATGGATGCATGTATGGATGCATGTATGTATGCATATATGTAAATGTGTATGTATGCATGTATGAATGCATGTATGTATGTGTGTGAATGTATGTGTATGTATGCATGCATGTAGGTAGGTAGGTAGGTGTGTGTATGCATGCGTGTATGCATGCAGGAAAAAGTATGTATGCATCTGTTTAACTTTTACTTGTTTTCAGTCCTCAGACGGCGGCCATGCTGGGGCACCGACTTTAATAATGAAAGCTTCTAAAATAATGCAGAAAGATTTACAAAACAAAAAACTTTTACATTTCAGAAGCAAGAGTCTTGGAATCAGTAGTGTGAAGGAAATAAAATTGCAAACATACCACTTGCATTCTTTTGACGCGCGAGAAAAGTGATGAATCTCCCGACAGACTGTTTCACCGTTCGACGAACGCTCCTAACAAATGGCACACTCCAGTTTGCCTCCCCTAAAGAGCATGCTGCTGCTCATACAAGTATCATTAAGACACAAGATATTGGGTATGATAATCTAAGGTCTGTGCGACTATCACTCGAAAAGGGAGGCACGATAAAGTAAAACTAACTAGAAATGCAAAATTCAAATGTAATTCGCCATGCGTTTTTTTAGTCGTCTGCGTTGACCTTCTTGAATTCCTAAACAATACATATGCAGATTATTCTGCCCATGCTGATTACAACCACAGAAGATTTCTTTGTTTCATTACGTTTCACATGATTATAAACAAAAGCATTAAAAATAAAATCAATCGATTCTGAATTATTAAAATTTGTGGAATGGTATTTTTAGGTCACGTGAATCTTATTCCTTTTTCTCTAAAATGGCTGGTTAATCACCATAATTGTATGATTTGGTCTTAGAAAGAAGTTTCTATTGCACTTTAACCATTTTCGAAAATAATTTGTGTTCTTGCAGTCTGGTGTCTGAATTCATTCTAAAATAGTGAAATTAATACTTGGAAAATCAATAAAATATATAGACATAAGGTAATGATATATTTCGTCATGTGTTTTTTCTGATTAAAATTATTAGTTTATTGAAACGATAATGATATTTGGCACTTTCAGTCCAATTATATGTGCGTGCGTATGTGTGCTGTGTGAATATTCGCCCATGTATTTGCGTGTATAAAAGCATGTACGTTTGTCCATTTGTATGCATGTATACAAACACACACACACACACACAAACATATATATATATATATATACGCACTTATGTATGTATACATACACATACGAATATGCGGGTATATATATATATATATATATATATATATATATATATATATATATATATATATATATATATATATATATATATATATATATATCTGTATGAATATACATGCATTGATTTATGCTTGTATGTGTGTCTGTATACATGCATATATGTGTAATGTAAACGATGAGACTGAACACGAAGAAAACACATTCGATACAGTAAATAATATACATATTTTAGCATTAAGATTATCATCATCATCATCATTATTATTATTATTATTATTATTATTATTATTATTATTATTATTATTATCATCATCATCATTATTATTACGGGCAGAAACGTTAGCATGCCGGGCGAAATGCTTAGCGGTATTTCGTCCGTCTTCACGTTCTGAGTTTAAATTCCACCGAGGTCGACTTTGCCTTTCATCCTTTCGAGGTCGACAAAATAATTATCAGTTGCCTACTGGGGTCAATTACATCGACTCATCCCCTCCCCCAAAGCTGCTGCCCTTGTGCCAAAATTTGAAACCATTATTATTATTATTTTCATTATTATTATTATTATTATTATTATTATTATTATTATTATTATTATTATTATTATCATTATTATTATTATTATTATTATTTATTTTATTATTATTTTCATTATTATCATTATTATTATTATCATTATTTTCATTATTATTATTATTATTATTATTATTATTATTATTATTATTATTATTATTATTATGTGGATGGTGAAGGGAAAGGTATAGTTTTGCTATTTTATCTGCATTATTCATGAGTAATTTTTCAAATGACAAGTGGTGATGATGATGATGATGAGAAGGAGGCAGGTACAGATATTGCTGGGGATGATGCAGATGGAAGTGTTAATGCTGACGGAACGAATACTGTCACTGTTGTTGTTGTTGTTGTCGGTAGTGGTGGTGGTGGTGGTGGTTTTGGGGGTGGGATCGAGTGCAGTCAATGGTGGCGGTGACGACGATGATGACACGGATGATGATACTGTGTGCGTGGGTGGGTTGGGGGTGTTTAAAAACCAGGTAGACATTCTCTCTTTTTCACTATTTCTATGGTTCCAAAACTTCGCTCTTTTCCAGACCCCCTGCCAAGGTGTTCAAGTAATTAAAACTGCTAAACAAATCAAATATGCAAATGAATTTTTTTACTGCTTCACTATGTACGTGTCTATGTGGTCGTGTGAGTACATGTATGTATAGGTGTATGTGGGCTTGTGTGAGCGGGACAGAGAGAGAGAGAGAGATAACGAGATAGAGGTAGATAGTTGGAGAGAGAAAGAACGATATATACATACATACATATTTATATATATGTATATGTATATATATGTGTGCGTGTGTATGTGTATATATATATGTGTATATATATATATTTAGAGAAAGAGAGAGAGAGAAAACGAGATAGAGATAGCTAGCTAGATAGCTAGATAGACAGAGAGAGAGCGAGAGAGAGGGAGAGAGAGAGAGAGAGACAGAGACAAACAGACATATATAGAGGCTGGTATTGTGTCTCTCTATATGTATGCATATGTGTTTCTCTATGTAGCCGGCACGTGTACATGTGTATGTGTATGCCATGTCATGCGTGTGTTTGTGACAATATCTGTTTTATTAAACTTCATTCTGAGACATTTAAGGCGCATGCGTATGCGTATATGTTGATATGTATATACGCACGCCTGTGCGTGTGCGTCTGCACATGGATACATTCACGCATATGCACATGGTGGTTGTATGTGATTTACAGCATATGGCGGCACGGATGTACTTTTGTGTGAAAGTATGGCCAAGAATAATTATTCCATGACTTAATATTTCGGGTGAGCGAATGTGTGTGTGCGTGCGTGCGTGCGTGCGTGCGTGTGTGTGCGTGTGTGGAAAATATACATTATATATGCATATATGCTGTTTTATTATTCAGTATTTGAGACCAGTCGAGTTTATTTCAGCTATTCTCATTTTAAAAATCATCTCTGGTTAATCGTTGAGAAGACGTTGGTGTAGCCTTGGCGGAGGTTTGCGCTTTCTGAGTGCTCTTGTTAAGATTGTCCATATCTGTCACTTCCTTGCTAACAAATAGATTTCCCCCAAATAATGTAATTTTTAATGAAACGAAATCCTGAATTTCTGTCTTGTTCGAAAATATAAGGACACAGATCATGTCGTATAGCCAGCTGGAGACGACGTCTCATTGGGCTAAATTACAGCAACATTCATCCTAAACCAGGTCTGCCATATTATGTTGGTAAACAATCTTTACTCCAAACTACCGTTGCTGAATATCTCTCGTTGTGAGATTTAAAAATAATAATTTTCTAAAAGACTTCCGGTTTGTAACATTCCTTTGTTTTTGTATTCCAAGGATTGCACTATGTTCTGTAATTTAGATAGAATGATGTGACTTGGATAAATTTGCCCGTCATCGGAATGAGATCTAGAGACTACAGTCCCGATACTGTAGTTCAACTTACACTGAATGTGAGAAAAGATAATGTTTGGAACACCTTTTGTTATAGGCCTCCTCGACCAGGGGTTACCTGGAATAAGCAGGAACAACAGCAACATCTAAATAATGACATTTCTAAAACTTAAAATCATTGGTTATCAAACATGGTGGAAGTACTTTAAAATATGTTTAACCTAACGATCCAGACAGACTGTAACAGTATTTGGAGCTATTCCAATGAAACACTTTTCTTATTTTAAATGTCTTCAGAGTGGTGGTAAAAGAGTTAGTGGTACTATGATCTCAACTCTTTTCTTTTCTTGGTACTTTCACATATTTGATTCTTGGACAGATAAAGAAAGAAGACAGAGAAGTGGAATCAACCGGCAAACTTGGCTTGAACTCTGTTTACCAATTTCGAAGGGATGAAGTGTAAAGTTGGTTTTGGTGTGATTTGAACTCACAGCACATCCAACCAGAACAAATAGCGTAAAGCATTATAGTTAATGACCTAAAGGTTGTAGCAATTCGCTGCCTTCTCAGTCAGAGAATTCATAGAAGAAAGGAATTTATAAAATTTTGGAATGGATTCTTTCCTGACAACTAGAATGAGCTTTCAGACCACAGAGTTGAAACTCATTCTAAGTTTAGAAATGCATAAGTATTCCCTGGAAAATGATTTATGCCTGCAATTCAGAAAGAGGGTCTGCAGAAATGAGACTTGGTTCTGCGCAGCCTGTGCATTGCTAAGGACCTATCTTTTTGTGCTGGCTTCCACCTCTGGAGAGATTATAACACACTGAAGTAGTAAATGTTACAAATTGTTTGTCTTCCGAGATAAGAAAAGCTTTAATAGTGGTCGATGAGAGTCATTGAAGGAAATGTGATTGAAGAAATTAGATTCTACAAATCTTTATATTTTTGAGATGGATGGAGAAGCGAATCGGCAATTTTAGGTTTGTGGCAAAAAGAAGTTTCGTTGCAAATAGTGCATACGAGAAAGAAAATATTTTAGAAATGTGTGAGAATGGTAAGCTTGCACAATGGAATTCATTGTCTGTGAGTAGCAAGAAAATTATTATCTTCTCACTCACTGTCTGTGTTTTGTCCTAAGTGATTTTGCCTGTTCCCATGAGGCTAAGGAAATGGTAAAATTTTCTTCAGAATATATTTCATTGTGTCACGAAAGCTAAAAGTTATAGAGATTAGCATTGTATAGAGGTGAAAAACTATTTGGAGAAAAGATGAATAAAAAAAAAAACTAAAAATAAATAATAAATATATTGAAGAAAGGCAGTCACCCGAACGCTCATTGGTGGACTTATGGATTCACTGAGTGACTTCATTAATCACAGATCAACACAATACATTTATTTCATGGGAACTTTTCGCAACACTGGAAAAATGCCAGTTGGCGACAATTCAATGTCATGCTTGATGAAGGCCAAAAACAATAGCTAGCTAAGATCTTCCAAACACCCACCCCCCATTTAATACTCCAATGGAAGAAAATCAATTGATATGTTGTATTTTGGGGAAGTTAACAGCAATATTTAGCTGGAATTAACTGTCAAAGTTGATATTACTAACCTCAAACGCAGAAAATATCAAGAATAATCTTTATTCCTTATCATTGTAATTTATTAATAAAAGCTTTCTCACTTTGCCAAGATATTATGAGTCAATTTATCAATAGTAGTTATCGAAAATGAATTATTGAAATGCATCACCACCAATACGATATTTAATATTTTCGAACAGAAATGTATTATTGCATTTTAGGCAATTAACTCTCATTCAAAATGACTTTTGTATTCAGGGGAAGGTGGCGGAGTGTAATCGATATATATTTCTATGTGTGATACAAAAATAATCTCGAGACTATTTGCTTGAAATTCTATTACCTTATTAATGTCTGATCGGTAATATTAATTGCAGAGAGCAGTGGAGTTCACCGAGGCTTCAGTACTTCAAATTAAGTGCTTTACAATTTAGGATTTACTTTCTACAGATTTTGAGTTCAAATTTCATCAATGATAATATCCGCTTTCATTACTCCCAGGGGGATCAATAATATAAGAAAAAAGGAATATAATGAAAGTTTTCGGAGGGAGTCACCTCATTCAACAAATTCGTCTCTCTAAAAAAAAAAGAAAAAACGAAGCACTTTCCTCAGCAGACATGCTGTTCTCAGTATTGCTGTCGCTTGTTAACTTCCTACAAAGTTCAATATTTTCAGCTTTACATGTCGGAACATGGCTTCCTTTGAGACGGTCCCATGTGCTCAGATCACAATAGCTATCACAGTCATCTCTTTATCTCTGCGGATGCGTTTTATTTTGAGAACTAGGTCTTGGTACTTTTCTAATTTTTCGTTCTTTCTCTCTTCACAATATTCTTGTCTACAGGTATGGCTTTGTCGATGAAGGTCCATTCTTTAAAATCTTTTGTTGAGGAGTGATACCTGGTTGGTTATATTGCAGTTTCT
>NC_142941.1:50846330-50878830 GCF_046866305.1 Octopus bimaculoides
AGCGGGAGAAAATAATCCGCTAACACTGCCGGAATGTGTGTGAGCGTGTGTGTGTGCGTGCATGTGTGTGTGGTGAGGGAGCGTCCTTGATAAGAATGGTATTGCTTTATTAAGATCGACATTAGTGCAGTAGCATATTTAACGCTGGTTTCTTCATTTTTGAAAACTAACCTTCCGTGTAATACTATGAGTTAGGTGACAAGATCATGTGACCAACGAGAGAACAAGAGCGTTGGTTAATGTGACACCAGTTAATAACTTTATGGGATTATCGTGATGGAAATATTATCGGGCGTGTCTACGGATGTGACGGATGTCTTGTTGAAGGAAGGAGCCGGTTGGACGGCAGGTGGCAGAAAAGTAAGGGAGGGGCCAAGTTTAAGAAATATGGATGAGAATGATGCTGCAGAAGGTGGATGATGGATATTGTGAAGAGTAAGAAAGAAAATTAGCACAAAATTAGTGTTTGGTGAATATTTGTCGAAATGCTATGCACCCCATAAGTGAGAAACGATTGTGAGTGTGTGTGTGTGCGTGTGTGGTGGGAAAGGGGAGAGGTGGAAAGACATAGAAGGTAGGAGGATGACAAATGAAAGATACTTAGATACAAGCATGTCGCTAAGAGAGACAGGTATTTATTAAGATATAACACATATATTTGTGAACAATAGCATCGTCAGACATTGGAATGATGAAGTGAAGTCGAACAGAACTGTCTATGCTTCACTGCAAGTCAGAGGAAGAAGAGTGGCAGCAGACACTGAGGTACTCAACACTTGAAAAATTGGATTCTATTGTCTGAGATAATTGCAAATTTCTGCTTCCGAAAGATTGTTTCATAAATCTGGCGGTTGAATGCGGAAAGCTTCTATCTATATTTAATGTTGTTCATAATAAGAAAATTAGTGAATGAATATGCAGCTATGAAAGTACTGGACGTTATACAGGAATGACCTTGTATGAAATATGATGGAGGGTTGTACAAGATAGCTTTGAGATGTGATAGTTTATAGTTTGTCTACGCTATTGTTGCAGCAACATATTTCTTATTATATAAACTTCTGATGGCTCTTTGGCTTGTGGCAACGAGAGAACCTCTAAGCAGTCACTTGACCGGCTAAAACAGCTGCTAAATTTCTCTCAAAATACATACATCAGAAAAATGAACAATTCGTGTGTATCGAGGATAATATAGTTCTGCTGACACCATATTTTTTTATTAAAATTTCTTTATTGCCCAAAGGGGGTTAAACATAGAGGAGACAAACAAGGACAGACAAGTGGATTAAGTCGATTACATCGACCCCTGTGCGTAACTGGTACTTATTTAATCGACGCCGAAAGGATGAAAAGCAAAGTCAACCTCGGCGAAATTTGAACTCAGAACGTAGCGGCAGACGAAATACCGCTAAGCATTTCACCCGGCGTGCTAACGTTTCTGCCAATGTGACACCATATTTTAAAAAAAAGAAATTAGAGGGAATAAACAGAATAGGGGCACGTTTAATCAAATTTTATTTAGGTTTGTATAATCTGCTCAGATCTTCAACTATACAACAGCAATAACAGTGACAACTGCTGATTCTCTAAAATATTCAACGACAGCAAATTTCTTTCCAATTGAATTAAGATTGTTGAGGATAAGATATAAATGTTTATCTAAAACGCACTGGAATTCTGTCTAACAGTCAATACAGTACCTCTTGTTATAATGACATCGACTTTTGTCATTTAATTAGACACTTCACCTCAGGAAACCACCACTATCACTTCTGTTTGTATCCCAGTTTATCTGCAACACTTTACGGGGATCTCTAGAAAATATTTCTGGATACCTTTCGCTAGATTGTAGGAAATGGTAACACCAAGATTGCTAAACTATTGTTTAGAATCAGCTTGCAGTTCAATATATCGTGGAATTCCTAAATTTGATCAATCTATATTTCTCACTCTCTGATGACTAGTATGTCATTCCTTTAAGCATTTTTAGATTTCCATTTTGATAGTGTGCCTGTTCAATATCGTTCCTGCTGGACCGGTCTTGTCTGATGAGTCAATTCTTTTAAATAACGTGACGTAATGAACATAATGGTACAGTTAATTTTCTCAAATATAGAAGATTAATGAGGATTAATGAGGAGACCGGTCGTACTGTGCATTGTTAAGACTCTACATTGTCTGCTGCACGTGCATCTGTTCTCGAGTTTATGCCATAAAATTTCTTATGGATTGCTGACTCCATAAATACTTTGACGAGAAAGTGAGCAAAGATTCTGTGATATACTTAGAAAAGGTTGCTGAGAATTCCTCTGATGTGTTGGTGATATCTATCGCTGGTTTAGTCAGACAGTGTCACTTCTGTTCTGTTACAACTTCACTTATTCTAAAGGGCGTTCGATACAATCACAAAATGTCCAGCCCTGTCTTCGGTGGGAACGCTAAAGTCACACATTCGTCACTAAACTCATTTGTGTTAAGGGATTTGTTGAGAGCCGATGGTACTGATGAAGATGATGATGAGGAGGAGGGGGATAAGGAAGGAGAGGTGGAGAAGGAATGGGAAGAAGAGAAGGAATAGGAGGAGGAGAAGAAAGGGGAGGTGGGAGGATGAACTGATGATGATAATGATGATGATGACGACGATGATGATGAATGATGATGAGAGACATTCAAAGTATGACTTTTCAGTCTTAAACTACATCGATTAATACATTCTCTACGTTTAAGGCAGCACTCGGTTGTTATTTCTAGCATCTTGAATAACCACATACAAGCTTTGTCTGTCTGTCTCTCTTTCTCTTTCTCTCTCACTCATTCACTCACTCACTCACTCACTCACTCACTCGCTCACGCACTCTCACACTCACTCACACATTAACATCTAACAAATATTCAGTACGGTTGGTGGAAACCGACTGAATTGAACCCTAGGTATGACAGGTATTCATTTTATCCAGATTCCAACAAAATGAAAAAATGTCGGTGAAGATAGACGAGACATGTCCAAGACATTGTTTCACTTGATAGCATTACAGTTAGAATAATTGGGAACAGAAAAGGTGAACGAAGGAATCGCTTAGCAAGAAAATGGCTGCATTATCTTTCAGTGTCGGCAGGGGGTGCATCGAAAGTGTTATTTTGAGAAATCCCTACGGTACATCTTGTTCTAATGACATCAACCTCTATCATTTAATTAAACATTCCTCGCTCGAGGAAGGCACATGGTCATCTCGAAGATTTGTCTCAGCGTTGGAGATAATAGATAATAAGTGGTGTCTCGCGAGACAAAAATATTTTCTTAGTATTTCCAAAAATGACTTGTATGTAATTACATAGTAAAACAACGTTTGAGAAAGAAAGGCAGCAGTGAATATTTCAGCGTGTCTCCCGAGATAAGATATGGCACAGAGCTTTAGTAATTCGCCTGCATGAGTGTATATAATGTATTTGTGCGTGGCTGAGCGAGTATCCATGCAACTGTGAGTGCGCTTCTGCGTGCGTATAGCGGTGATGGTGGAGGACAACGATTTATTCTGACAATGAAACTAAACAAAGAACAGAATATACGAAAACAAGTTAGTGGGGACAGCAGCATTGCCTGCCCCTAACTTGAGTAAATTAACAACATTCTACTTCATAATATCAACTCTAATGGCCGTTTATTGGTTAAGAAAACACATTAGGCTGTTTGAGTGTGCGAAAGGATGTTCGGCGGTTCTGAAGCGAAGTGAGAAAATACTTTGATGATATTGTATCGTCGTCTAAAAATGTTCGCCCACCTCCAACCACGCATGCTCCAACCCTTCCCCCACGTCCTCCTCCTTCGGGGACTTCTTACGTGGAAGAAGCCATATCTTTGTTTACAAAAGTACAAAACCATCTTTCAACTTTGGTATTGTCTTCTTCGTTCTTTATTTCGTTCATTCCTTTATCCTTCCAATCCTTCATTCCACATCCAATGCAGGAATCTGAAATCTTATTAGCTTCTTGCTAATATAGGCAGATAAACAGATTCCAAAATGGCGTCCATCTTGCCAGCGTTTGCGTTTTCTTCACAACTCCAGCACGAACAAAACACGCATAAATACACACACACAAATATACACGCATAAACGTATGTGCATAATCACTCAAACACACACAAATACACACATATATATGTATAGGTATATACATGCATATCTATACACACGCACATATATATGTATATATATAAATGTATATATGCATACTCTCTGTATGTGTGTATGTGTACACGTGCGCACACATAGACGTTTTCTTGGTTAGCTTGCCATTCCGTTTTGATTTCATTATCATAAATATATAAATGCATGTGCGAATATGTATAATACACATATACACAACACTTCTCTGTCTATATAGATGTTCATGTAGGTACATGTTTATATATACCAACATATACATGCCTATATATATATATATATATATATATATATATATATATATATATGTATATGTATATATTACACAGAGATATATATTCTTTTCTTCTTTCACTTGTTTCAGTCATTTCACTGCGGCCATACTGGAGCACCGCCTTTAGCCGAACAAATCGGCCCCAGGACTTATTCTTTGAAAGCCTAATACTTATTCTATTGGTCTTTTTGCCGAACCACTAAGTTACGGGGACGTGGAGGTGACAAGCACAGACACACAAACATAGACATATATATAAATATATATATATATGTGTGTGTGTGTGTGTGTGTGTGTGTATACGACGGGCTTGTTTCAGTTTCCCTCTAACAAATCCACTCACAAGGCTTTGGTTGACTCGAAGCTATAGTAGAAGACACTTGCCCAAGGCGCCACGCAGTGAGACTGAACCCAGAACCATGTGGTTGGGAAGCAAGCTTCTTACCACACAGCCACTTCTGCGTCTACGCACGCACATACATACAAACATACATACATATATACATACATACATACACACACACAGAGTGTGGGAACAGACATGCAGAGAAAACGAGAAAAAAGAACAGACATTTATAGGCATCTGAATATCTGTTTAAAAGCATAGATGGGTTATGACGGTTTCTGGGTGCATATGAATTTAACACGTGTTTATTTACCCGACATGTCGCACCGTGTCCAGGAGCGAAAGCGGGTGGTTTATATATGAATACTATGTTAGCAGATACGAGCTATTAACTACGTTTATTGTCTCAATATATAAGGAACACATGGTTTAATTGCTCGTTGAGTCTTGCAAATACCACCCTGTTTCTACCCGTTTTGTCATACAAGTATTTGTTGTCTAATTAGGATATTCTGTTCTTCTATGTTGAACCATGCCTTGAAAATGTGCCGAATTTTCCAGGCAATTAACAGCCTTCAGTTAATTGTATGTATGCGGTTTACTGCAGAATGCTTCTACTTTGGGGTGGGAAATAATAATAATAATAACAATAATAATAATAATAATAATAATAATAATAATAATAATAATAATAATAATAATAATAATAATAATATCCTACGTAAAATACTGTCTAAGTGATCTCAAATTTTAAAGCAAACACATAATTTTCTTATGGTTTCTTAAACATTCACTTGAACAAAACTGTACAAATCCAAATATATGGTACTCTAGGCATAACACCTACATGAACTTCTAACTTGTTGTCTCTTGAGGTCTCTGGGTGAAACTTGGATCCAACTTGTACAAATGCAAAACAAAAGTCAAACATAAAATAATAATAATAATAATAATAATAATAATAATAATAATAATAATAATAATAATAATAATAATAATAATAATAATAATAAATGCCCAGAAGCAATACCAAGCAGTGGCTCTCATGGCTTCTGATCTTAATTCATTGGAAGTGTTATCATGTACATTGTTTTGTCTTGCTATAAAAAATGGGCTACTGCAAATATTCTGCTTAATACCACAGATTTGCTTGTCAGATGTTTGACCTTAACCAGTTGAGCATGTCCCTTAGTGGCTGACGATATGTGCATCTCTGGTCATGAGCAGAGGTAGTGGGGAGCATCATAGCCATGTGTTGAGAGGAATTCTTTGAGGTTTGAATACTTCATCGTTACAAACATGAGTGTTTTGTTCAACATCCTTAAACAAACCTTATTCAGGGACCTTTTGAGCGAGATAGGCTACTTGACCTGAAGGAAATTCTCACTAGGCCCCCACCTGCAAGGTCATGTGCTGTTTATCTTGTTAGGAGATCACTATGTCGCGCACATATGTTTGTAATACTTGTGCCTGGTGTACCCTTATCAGACGGGTAGTCATGATGGGTATAATGGGCTTCGTATATTTTGATGGCATGCACTCAATAATAGTCCTATCGGCAGAAGGTCTGAAACGTTGGACTAGTCGATTACATCGATCCGCGTGCGTAACAGGTATTTATTTCATCGACCCCGAAAGGATGAGAAGCAAAGTCAGCCACGACGGAATTCGAACATAGATCGTTTAGTTTTGGCGAAATTAATTTGCGCAGCACGATCCGATCATATAGCGATCAAATCTCACTATCATCATATGTATACTCTCGGGGCTACCACACTAAAATCTGCTGCTCAGCACCGACCTGGCTTCCTTTTCGACCAATAGCGAAACTTTTGCTTATACAATCACGCAAAGACGTGGCTGTGTGGTAAGAAGTTGGCTTCGCAAACACTTCTTGAGCAAGTATAAATCTGAGAAGGATAAAAATTTTAATGAACGTGCAATATCTTACACAAGCAACAATTTGAAGTTAAGGATGTTTCGATAAAGAAACATCATTCATTCAATCAATCAATAAAAGAATATATACATGTCTGTATGTATGTATGTATATATGTATGTATGTATGTATGTATGTGTGTATGTATATATAGTATGCGGTCGCGTATGTGCGCATGTATGTATATATTGCGCTGTATTTATCAACGTATAATTTATAAGTTATAAGAGAATTTTCAGTTTTAGCTGCTGTTTATGTACCAGGATGTAACATGTAAAAAATATTAAACCGATGCAAAATTTTATAGAGGTCGTTAATTTAGGATAGTTATATACATTGTGTATGTGTGGGAAATATCCAAATTGCCAGTTCCTGGTGAAATCATGTTTATATTTTATATTAAATTATATTAAGCTTTGATAAATTCAATATCCATAAAATATTAACCTTCTTATATAAAGGTCAGAATATTCCGTTAACCAATTAAATACAATTCGATTATAAATAAATATTCATGAAACACAACACAAATAATTCACATATTTCATATTTCATATTAACCATATATATCTATATCTATCTATTTATCTATCTATCTATCTATATATATATATATATATATATATATATATATATATATATATATATACAGAGGAATGTAAAGATAAATAGATAGATAAATAGATAAAATGTATACCTGTATAAAAATGTATATCCATATATGTATGTATGCGTGTATGTGTGTGTGTGTGTGTGTGTGTATACATACACGATTTATATGCTTATATATTTCATGGTCATCAACATGCGTACATTCACTTTGCTCGCATAATTATCCAGCAGTCTCTCTCTCTTTTTTCTCCTTTCTTTGTGTGTTTATGCATGCATGCATTCATACATCTATATACAGAGAGAGAGAGAGAGAGAGAGAGAGAGAGAGAGAATGTTATTAAGTTTGTGTGTGTTTGTGTCTGTGTGTGTGTAGGCGTCAATCATCATTTCGTGTATAATTTGAATGATGTCCTCATAATGAGTAATTTCTATTTAATTATCAACCTGTTTATTAATTTTCTAATTAACATGTTTATAGTGTGCGCTCAACTTGTGTCATTCAAATTTTCCTTTAACACTGAGCCGATCATATTGATACAGTTGGCGAGCCTTCACTGTTACTCCACACGACGACAACGACGACGTCGACGACGACGACCACCACCACCACCATCAGCAGCACTTACTATTAGTAACCCCCCCCCCCATTTCGATATTTGGAAGAATCTTTGAGAGCCTGCTTGTGTATGTGTGTGTGTATATGTATTTTTGCGCTGGTGTATTTGTGTGGCTGTGCGTGTGTGTGTGATTTTTATGAGGACACGGGAAAGGTCGTGTTCTAATCTTCGTAAGCCACCATTTACTGGTCTCATCAGAGATTTTATTAAAGATGAAGGAACTATGGTTTTTGACCATTGCAGATGCGCCCTGTATGATGTTGTTAATCAGAACGAAAAATGAGAATATGCTCTAGGTCTACGCCCCACCCCACGGTTTGCGAATGCATCAACCATTAAGCCAAGTGCCTTCACAGAAGAACTACTGTTGTTGGCACTCCGTCGCTTACGACGTCGAGGGTTCCAGTCGATCCGATCAACGGAACAGCCTGCTCGTGAAATTAACGTGTAAGTGGCTGGGCACTCCCCACACACGTGTACCCTTAACGTAGTTCTCGGGGATATTCAGCGTGACAAGGCTGACCCTTTGAATTACAGGCACAACAGAAACAGGAAGTAAGAGTGAGAGAAAGTTGTGGTGGAAGAGTACAGCAGGGTTCGCCACCATCCCCTGCCGGAGCCTCGTGGAGCTTTAGGTGTTTTCGCTCAATAAACACTCACAACGCCCGGTCTGGGAACCGAAACCGCGATCCTATGACCGCGAGTCCGCTGCCCTAACCACTGGTCCATTGCGCCTCCACTACAGAAGAACACTACCCTGAAAGCTACATATCGGCAGCTAGGTGGATCGAACCATTCTTATTATCAAGTGACTTCCTCGCGGTCTTGCTGCATTCTCAGAGATGCGAAACATCGTTTTAACCCTTTTAAGCTGATCGAATAACACAGCATAGTTTTTAAATGGCTTGCTTTGGCTTTTTATTCATTTTTACCTCTAATAAAACAGATGTTTTATATATAGTCAAATTAATAAATTGTTCTCAACACTTCTGAAAGGCTTTTTCATGTTTGTATATTCTGATCATTCACGCCTGAATGCTTTAAATCTTAATTTCTGTCAACAAAGGATCTTCAATCTTACGATGCAATCGCTAAATTCACCATCAACTTTCATACCAGAATTAAACGCAGATTCCACTATAAAAGAGCGTTAACAAATAGTAGTAAGAACATTTCGTTTCTGCGTATTAAAAAGTTGTTTTGAACTCATATTTCTGGACAACATTTGCAGAAAACGTTATGTCGGTTTTGTCCATAAAAATATTACCACGCCATAATTCTAAGTTCAAAAGCAGTTTATCAAAGGTGCTTTTTCCCTATGAGCTATGTGAAAAATCATATAATATCGGGGGATTTTGTCATTCCATAAAAGCTAAAACCACATGAATCCTGGCTAATATATTTTATTGTACGGTTTTATAATTCTGTTTTGAATTTCATGGCGAAAGAAATAATGATGAAGCATACTTTTAGTGAGTTTTATTAAATAAAACATCGCTTATTACATTATTCAAAGTCAAACCGTAACGAGAGTACCACCAAGGAAGAAGTTAATCGCCCAACATGTTAAGACTGCAAACCGGTTTCGATATACGCTGCAGAGCATCTACTTTTCTTAACTTTTTTTTTTAACTTAGCTTAGCTACATGCACGTCACTAATTAGATGACGAGGCATTTGGCAACCTGTGACTGTTGACTTTTTGTCAACTCTTCTCTATTTTATAGTGGGCGGTCCCACTTAATACTCCGTCATTTCCGACGCGCACGACTGGTAAGCACTAATATAAGTCTAAATGAAATAAGTCTAAATGAAAAAAAAAAAAAAAAACTAATAGTAAGATGGAAGATCGAGTTATCACCTCTGAAATAGACCAACGTAAACCCCAGAAAAAAAAAATCAGTAGGCTCGGCTCGGCTCGGCCCAGTTCGGCTCGGCTCGGCTCGGCTCGGCCCAGTTCGGCTCGGCTCGGCTCGGCTCGGCCCAGTTCGGCTCGGCTCAACTGGGCCCTTTCTGTTTTATGCAGTGGAAATGAACCCGGGGCTATATGGTTGGGGGGGCAAACTTCCTACCACACAGCCACGCCTCCTCATTGCCGTTACTTTTACAGACACGCACATTACTTATTTCTTTATTGCCCACAAGGGGCTAAACAGACACGTACATTACTACCATGCTTCTCTGGCGATATCTACGACACCCTATTTGCAAGTAAGTAAAATTGTTTTATTGAAGAAAGAAAGAAAGAAAGAAAGAAAGAAAGAAAAAAGTGAAATTGTTTCATTAAAAACAAAAGGGTAATCTTCAAGTTTGGGGGGTTAAAAAAAATAAATAAAAATATTCAAGGGAAGTAACTGAACGTCTTACCAGTATTCTCCGTACATCTCTGTTTATAAATAAATCACACACGTGATTTGATTGACGTTAGGATTAGGGTTAGGATTAGGGTTAGGATTAGGGTTAGGGTGTGATTTATTTATAAACAGCTAGAAGAAAACGGATAATACTGGTAAGTCGTTCAGTTATTTCCCTTGAATATTTTTATTTATTTTTTTTATCCCCCTAAACTTGAAGATTACCAAAAAAAGAGTAAAAAACGAGAAAAAACGAGAAGATAATAGAATGATCGTAAAAAATTTATATAAACGTTCAAATCGTACTGCATGCGAGCGGGGCCCATGCAACCATTTTATTTTTCGTTTTTATATAACATCTCATTTTCTTTCGTTTTATGTTTTTTATCCCCACTGTGGTGTCTTTGAAGTGTCCCCTCTGTGTTGTGGCTGTAGTGCCAAACTATAGAAACCCTGGCGGAGGTTTGCGCTCTTTGAGTGCTCTTGTATATTTTGAATGTTAATTAATTGTAACCCTGATGAGTCAACTCAATGTTTTTTCAAAGTTATTTTGTTGTGGAACCTTTAAACAGTTGTTCATAAATGTGCAGAACCCACATCTCTGTTTTGCGGAAACCCTTGCCATACCTTTAATTTTATTAAACCATTGAGTAAAGTAAAAATAATTATGGTGAAAGAAATTATTCAACTTATTTTGAAATAGTGAATACCATTCTCTTTTCTTTATGAACCTATATTAAACTTTATTACAAGAACACTGTCTTACCGAAATTCAGGTTTTTTAAAAAAGAAAATACAAGGGTTTCTCAGAACACCCTTTAGAAAATATTGCATGAACTTATTTTAAGCTTTTTTGAGTTGTCTCCTCGATAATAGATGCCATCATTTTAAGTTTATTAACATTTCGTAATTTATTTTTCTGGATAAGATGTTACAATATTTCAAGTAACATTCAGAAATGTTCTTGTAACATTCTGAAAAATTCCTGACAGCTAAATAAACTGAGGCGTGTGTTATTATGTGAACAAATTTTGGGGGAAAAAAATCAGTGGGAGAAAATTTCATTGAAATTTCATGAAACTTTGTAAAAGAAGGATTGGGTTTAGAAATTCACAAAAATCGGTCACAAACAGAAAAACTCTATGGTGAACAAATGAAAGATATGCAGACGCAATACCTGCAATTAGTAGGGCACCTAGTTATATGACTAACTGCCTGAGCAACACTCTTAAAAAGTTGGGCTTCACAAAACAATAACAAACAAAGCTAATTAGAAAAGTAAAACTTACAAACCATTAATTGAACTATAAAGAATATGTAAAACATTGTAGAAACTCAGTTTGTAGTATGCGGATATATATACCTACATACTAAAGATTGTAGATATAAGCTACGAATAGCTCAAAACCTATAAATTGATACATATTGCTATGTCTGTTTATAAGCATGCGTGCACACACACATACATGAGTGGAGATACACACACACACACACACACACACAAGACCAATGAAAGAGACTAGGTTCTGGGCTGCAGACAGTCTTTTTATTGGAGAGAGAAATTTAATAAATAAAACCAGAAGAATATACATAAAATACACGTTTGATAAAAACGAGTGACCACATGTGAACACGCGCTCATATTTCATACATGTACACACATTTCATAAAAGCCTCTTTTAAATGAACGATTTGACAAAATCAGTTGAAAATTCTATAATTTGAAATCAATCCACCTGTGTTCTGTCATAAAATCAATACTTCTCTTGGTTAATTTATACCTTACACACACACACACACACACATACGCGCGCGCGCATTTTAATGGTTCAGCAGCATCAACATCACTACTGTCACAATAATAATTCCAATGACAACTACATCAACCTGTTCATTACAACCATCAGTTGTAATGAAAGTACATCAAAGGTAAATGGTTGTGAACTTGGTCTTGTGGGTTAAAAATATTGCTTTGTAATCACGAGGTCCTGAGTTCAATCTTGCTAACCCTGCACCTCATCATGCCTTCTATCATGATATAAAGTCAATTAAAGCCTTGTAAGATGGAAACTGTGTTGTTGCCTGTTGGAAGGATTATGGCTGTACCTTGTTATGGCTGGGAGACATAATCTCTCTGTTGGTCTTTGGGTATCATTAGCACAGGATGCCCTGTTGCACATATTTGGAACCAGTGTTTGGTCTGAGTAGAACTCAATATAAAGGTGGAGTGCAACTGCTGATTTGTAGGTTCTTCTACTTGTGTCCGGCCATCAACCTTGGAAGTCTTCCTATTGAAGGCACCAACTCTTTCTCCTCAGACCATTTCATAGTATCATGATCATTACCGTGCAGGTGTGGCTGAGTCTTCTACTCTAACCTTGGGCTGACCAAGACCTTGTCAGTAGATTTGGTAAACGGAAACCGAAAAGAAGCTCATCACACGTTTGTGTGTGTTGGTTCTGTTACTTTCTCTTCACATTGCAAGCTAAGTGTAAAATAGGTACTGTTCTTATACAAGTGATGTTGCCTGTTTGTAATCTTCCTGGAAAATATCTCCAAGCTGAGAGAAAATATTTTCTTGCTTGGAAACCGGAGACAATCAGATGCAGATGTGTAGAGGCTGATGATTTGACATGGCTGAATATCCAGTCACCCTGTTTTGGCAGCAGTTCTTTTTTGGAGCTGGACGTAAACACACACGCACATGCAGAAATATATAATAACAGAAGGGATGTCTGATCAGACACAGTTCTGTCACATGGAGCATGTCACACGGATTCTACGTGAGGTTTTGGTTAGAAGTATCCTTTACTTGTTTCAGTCATTAGACCGCGGATAAGCCGGAGCGTCGCACTAAACCCAATTAGTCGAACGAATCTTTTTTCTGTCGGTCTCTTTTGCCGAACCAATAAGATACGAGGACATAAAAACCCCAACACCGGTTGTCAAGCGGTGGTGGGGGATAAACTGAGACTCAATGACACACACACACACACACACAGTTGAGCTTAGAACGTAAAACCCGAGGAAATGCCATTATGTAATTGGTCTGGAGTGCTAACGATTCTGCCACCTCCCTGCTTTGTCTTCATGCCATAATAAACGACAGATCCTACCTACAAATTCCCAGTTTTGTAACAAGAACATACTGTTACGCTGATTCAAAACGAGGAATTCACGTTAAAGGTTCACATATATATATATTTGATAAGCTGAGTCACACAATCATAACAAAAGTAGATAATGTATACAAAGTCCCAGCATTCACACACAAATACGCATGCGTACACACTGAACAGACACAGTGTCACGCTGCTTCTTTCTTATGATTACATTACGGGTACGCATGTCCGCAGAATGCTCACTTTTTTTTTACAACCAGAATGCAATGAATAGGTCATTACATTGGTCGAATTAATGATATAACTCACCATTAATCGTCGTGAACTGCTACACATATATTGAGTTAGACACCAGCATTATGGTTCACACAACACAAAGGTGAGTGACACACACTCACACACACGTATGTATGTATGTATGTATGTATGTATGTTTGTATAAGCATGACAAATAGATTGTGTATATTGATGCTGAACACGTTCAAATATACACCACACCTACACAAAACTATATACGTGATCATGAATGTATTTTCAACATACATTCCTTCAAGGTAAGAGTTTTTCGCTTTTGTTTTTTGTTTTTGTTTTCAATCATTTGTTTGCTATGATTTTTTTTGTGTGTAGCTGTTTTGTTGTTTATTTCTCCCCCCCCCCCCAACTTTCCCTTCTCCCGCTACTTTCTCTGCTTATTTCTATATGGATTTCGACACATCAAACACACAGAGCCACGCCTGTTTCACTTTAAAAGATCAAAGCTTGAAGTATTTCGATAGGCTGATTGGATTAGCTGAAAGAATCGATAGACCGCAACATACATATGTTTATTGATCGGACCTTTGGCCATATCAAATACTGTTTAGTTCACAGACCATTTTTATTCCTGCGAATTTCTTATTTCCTCTTTATACATTTTCTGTTACATACATACACATATACAAAATACATACATGCATATACATACATACCAATATATTTATGTATGTGTGTGTGTATGTATATATATGTGCGTGGTTCTCTTTTACCAGTTTATGTGTTTTGTCTTTCTAATATTACGACAGCAAAACCATATTCCAATATGCCAGCCAATTGAAGACCTTCGGCTAGAAATTGTATGTTTATATTGATCTTTCATTCGATACCTGTTTGATATAGGCCTTCATTTGCATCTTGCATCACTCTGTATTCATTAATCGTTATGTCTGTGCGTGTATATATATAATGTATATATATATATATATATATATATATATATATATATATATATATTGTATATATATATATATATATATATATATATATATATATATATTGTATATATATATATATATATATATATATATATATATATATATATATATATATATATATATATATATATAAACAGGTATGTATGTATATCGAGAGAAAGAGACAGACAGATAAATGGATAGACAGACAGACAAATAGATAGCTAGATAGATACAGATCGATCATGTATACATGTGTATGAAGGCGCGTGGCTTATATGTTAGGGGTATTGCATTCATGGTCGTAAGATCGTGGTTTCGATTCCTGAACCAGGCGATGCATTGTGTTGTTGAACAAAAGCAAAACAAAAACAAAAAATACAAGCAACTTCATTTCACGTTGCTCCAGTCCCCTCGGATGGCAAAAGGAGCAGCCCTGCGACGGATTGGTATCCGATCTTTTCTTTATATATGCTTGTAATGTACATATGTCTCAGTATATAAACGTGTGAATGTGTGTTTGTGTTGCTATTCATTTCGTGGTCTCAGTCATTCTCTTGCGGTGGCCATGCTTCAGCTACGCAATATGTGATGTGTCGTACACTAAAAATTATTTCATTACTCCTCCGTAACAGAAAATATATTTCATTAGTTGATTAAACTCTGTTGACTTTGAAGAACCGCACTAATAAGAAATTAATTTACAATGTTTTTGCTGTTGTTGTTATTGTTGTTACCGTTGTTATCTAGGCACGAATTACCTTTGATCAAGTAGATATATAAAGCGTTCCAGCGTTGACCCTCCCGCATAATTTGCAAAGTTTATCTATCTATCTATCTATCTATCTATCTATCTATCTATCTATTTATCTATCTATCTATCTATCTATCTATCTATCTATCTATCTATCTATCTATCCATCCATCCATCTCTATCATCTGTATGTCTGTCTAACTATCCACCCACCCATCCATCTATCCATATATCTATCTCTCTCTCTTTCTTTCTCTCTGTCTCTCTCTCTCTCTCTTCCTCTATCTATCTATCTTTGGTCAGCCCGATATAACAAAATTTGTTTCCACACACGATATCATATTAACAGTCTTATAAAATCTATACATAGTTTTCAAAGTCGTTCTTTCCCTAAACTGCACTTTCAGTGCGATCCAAATGAAATTCATAGCATATAAAGAATAACAGACATCAGAAAAATACAAATAAAAACAGAACATTAGTCACGTAAAGGTTTTCTATAAACTTGCAACACTTCCATAATTTCCAAACTAACCGTAGAATTTTCCCGAATGGTCCAAGTATCTATTAATCAACGATCTGTTCGACCCAACATCCTCAGAGCTATTAATGCTATGCGTCTTGGCCGATATATCACAGCACAGACGTAGTTTATAAATAACAAAATTTATATTTCTTCACAACATCAATTAACACAAACTCTAAGAACTTTTAGCATACATTAAACTAAATTCGTCAATGCAAAAAAAGAAGAAAAAAAAAAACCACTATTCTTTTTGTTCATTGAATTCAAACTCAGAATTCTTTTATTTTTGTTTTCTTTTCTTCACTTTGCTCATTCATTCCGTCATTCAATCATTCTTTCATTCGCTTATTCGCTCATTTATTTTAACTATTTGATTTGCCTCAATACACTTCAAATGTAAATACATGTCCGAGAGAACTTAATTTCGAAGATGATATACAATCAATTTCTCAACAAAATTTATGCTTTTTGTTTCTTTTGTCTCCCCCTCTCTCTCTCTCTCTCTCTCTCTCTCTCTCTCTCTTTCTCTCTCTCTCTCTCTCTCTCTCTCTCTCTCTCTTAATCCCATCTCTCTCCCTCTCTTTTTCTCTCTCATATGTGATTGATATGTTTTAGCTGTTGTGATATATCTATTTTTATTCTATTTTTTCCTCATTTAATTTGTTTCATCACTTCTAGTATTCCATTAAACTAACAGCTTAATCGAACATAGTTTTTTCTATTTTCTTTTCTTATTTTCGCTGCTGGTCCTTCAGTAAATTTCATCATCAGCCAACAATATCTTACTATCAAGAGATAACAAACCCATTACCACAGACTGTATTTAAATACTACAGCTGTGGGCAATATTATCTCTCCTTCTCTATCTTCTATCTTCCTTGTCTCATTCTCTCTCACTCTATATACGGATAAGTATAGAAATAAATATTTAATATATATATATATATATATATATACAAGAAGCCAAGTTGGCCTCTGGTGTATATATATATATATATATATATATATATATATATATATATATATATATATATATATATATATATATAGATATATATATATATATATATATATATATATATATATATATATATATATATAGAAGAAGCCAAGTTGGCCTCTGGTGTATATATATATATATATATATATATATATATATATATACCAGGAGCCAAGTTGGCCTCTGGTAATTAGGCCTTTACTGATCAACTCAGATCACTTGGTGTTAATAACGTGAAAGCTATACTAGCTATTCATTAGTTCTTAGTCCCACGTACTCGGACAAGATGCAGGCAGGATATTGTCGCTATTTGTGCAGCAGATTGCAGTATAGAGTATTCACCGACATCAGTTCATTGGGTAGCACGCATGGTTGTGTGGGACGCTGGTAAGAGTCTGTAGTTCAGTCGTCTTTCAGCGGAATGCTAACATATTTGCGATAGCAGTCTTTACTTGGGAGTAACCAAAGTTGATGTTAGGTGAGAACTGAGGCTGTATGATCGACATAGTTGGTGTTGTAGTCTATACGGGCGGTAGGATTAAATACCCTGCTCTTGTGTGTGGAGCAACCAGGTTTAGGGTAGTATGTCTGGATTATCAGCTGTAAGTGGCTTGAATTTCATTAACAGAGTGTACCTTTGGTGGTAGAATAAGTTAGTTCATTGTTCCTGTTGATTAATTCTGCACGTTGGTGTCGTATGTGCAATTGCATGAGTAAGGAGGGGGTCCAATCAACGATAATCCATTTGACTTTCGAGAGTTCATGTGTTGTGTATACCTCTCCTTAAAAATCATTAGCTGTCATGCTTATGTAGTGCATTGTAATGCCATCGGTTGGTGTAAGGGTGACTCTATAGACTACTGCCTTTGAGAGACAGGATCCTCTCAAGAGGAAGCTGGTAGGATTTCAGCAATTGCAAGCTGAGTTGTGGACAGGAGGCCTTGGCCTTGGACAGGAGGCAGTGGACAGGAGGTGGTGGACAGGAAGTCTTGGACAGGAGGCAGTGGATAGGAGGTTGTGTAGTCACGTGTTTGCTTCTCTTGTAGCGTGCGATGCTTGAGGTCATATCATCAAAGCAGGAGTAACTAACTAACCATAACATTGTGGGGATTGAATAGTTTGTAAATATTATAGGTCCTCGGGAAACGTTTTACTTTTTGCTGAATGTCAGGAAGGTCTTAACTATGTTAGTTGAAACGTCTATGTTTCACCGATAAATTAGTACATATGAAGAAAAATCCACCCTACGAACTTGAACAGAGAAAGGAAAAGATAATTCAGTTCACTCTTCTGCCCATTACGTACTGAGTTCAGATTCCACCGAGGGTGACTCTGGCATTTATCCCTCTGGGATCTACAAAAGGAACATACCAGACTCGCATAAAGTCAATGGAATAGACAACTTCACCTCCTCGCAAAATTGCTGGCCTTGTACTTAAATCAGAAGCCACTATTATTATTATTATTATTATTATTATTATTATTATTATTATTATTGAGTTCAAGTGAACAATAAAGAAGCATTTCAGCAAAACAATAGAAGGTTTAACAGTCTTTCCATTTTCTCTTAGTTCTTTCATTTATATATTTTTTACTTGATTTCTTTTTATTTTATTTCTATTCGAATTGACATAAAACTAATAACCTTTTATATTCCTCTCTGACGTGATAAAATTATCCACAGTCACGTAAAGAAAGACAACTATATATTTCTTTTTCCTCCCCATCAACTAGAAATGATATTTCTGTCACTCTATGTCAACTTGTTAAGAAACTAAAAAGGAAAAAAAAAAATATATATATTAGTTTGTCTCTTCCTCTCCATTTTCTTTTTATTTATTTGTATATTTTTCGATTTTTAATTTTTCTTTTTTATTTATCATTTATTTTTGTCTTCTTATTGGTCTTTGTCCAACGTTACTACACCAATATTCGTCCCTCACTTCCTCAGTCACTGAACGATTGAAAATAAAGCGTTGGTTAGATCATTACCGGATGAGAATTAGTGTTTCCGTTAATCTTGTCTTGCAAAAATAGTCTTTAACATTAGAAGAATTAATGACAGAGCGATCCACTGTGATTCCTTTAGTTTTTCGTTTGCTTACAAACATTGGTCAGTGGCCA
Organism: Octopus bimaculoides; assembly: GCF_046866305.1. Taxonomy (NCBI): domain Eukaryota; kingdom Metazoa; phylum Mollusca; class Cephalopoda; order Octopoda; family Octopodidae; genus Octopus; species Octopus bimaculoides. Next base: position 50,865,390 of record NC_142941.1, read on the forward strand.
TGCTGGGGCACCTTTTCAAAGGGATTTTGTATCACCTATGTTGGTCATATTTCCACTTTGTTTTTTGCTTCGCATTTATTTTCTTCTAATTATCCTTCCGCTAAGTTACGAGGCATAGGGACACCCCAACAAACAACATTGGTGTTTTGACCGATGTAAACAGAAGCACAGGAGCACCCACGCACATGCGTATACATATACACATACACATTCGTGCACCCACGCACATATACTCATACATATATTCATATACTACAGGTGCTAGGCTTCGGGAGAGGGTCGGTCGATTACATCAACCCCAGTTGAAGCTGCTAACTATTTTATTTTCTAATCTATTGTTTTGCAAAACAACGTTTTGCTAAACCTAACAGATACGTCTCTGAATTTCCTTAAGAGAGAAACCCACCCCTCTGATATTGAGGAAAGCTATCATCAATTAGTATACTAATCAAATCTCGGAATTCTTTCCACACCGATGATGGCCGCGGCGGCGACGACGACGACGATGATGATGATGATAACTGAACAACTATGCTGAGCTGAAGTGGGAAACACGGAGGATGTGAGAAATGAAGAGAATGGACGTGATACCAATAGTAATTCACGCGCTTGGAAGTATCAGCACTCAACTACCAACGTGGCTGAAAAAGATCGGTACAAGTGAAGGTAGAACACCTACAAAAATCAGCATTGCTTGGAACTGCAAGAATTCTTTGCAGGGTGCATGAAGCATGACCAGTAAACAAGTAACACTTTAGTCTGCTGGCTGTGGACAACTAACACTTTCGGTCATACGCAGCAAAATAAGCTGAGAGTTTTCATGAAGCAGTAATAATAATAATGATGATGATGGTTTCCAAAAGGCAGCAATTTGGGGGGAGAGGATGAGTCGATTATATCGACCCCTTACTGGTCAACTGGTCCTTATTTTATTGACCCCGAAAGGATGAAGTATCGTTAAGCATTTTGTCCAGCGCGCTAACGATTCTGCCGGTCAAATTTTAGCACAATTTGGCGAGAGGTGGGATAGTCGGTTGCATCAACCCTAGTGCTCAACTGACACTTAATTTATCGACCCCGGAAGGATAAAAGGTAAAGTGGACCACGGCGGAAGTGGAAAACGTGAAGAGGGGCGAAATGACGCAAAATAAATTCGAGAACAATTGGTTTCAGTATCTAACAAGTATTTATCGATCCCTGAAACAAAAAAGAAAAATCGACCTCTGTGAGATTTGAACTCAGATCACAAAAGGAGGTGAATCATTTTAGAATAACAACACCTTATGAAATACACATGTGATTATTCTGACACAATATTTCCTAAAAAATTTTTTTAAGTTTGGCTATACCAACTATAACATATTTTTTTGGCGTTCTGTATTTTTTCATGCATGATGTTCAGAGAATAGATTCGGTTGGAGTTTTTGACTGTTAATCATATATTTTCTACGTCTATTTAAAGTTAGTGTCTTACGGTGAATTCTCCAGTGGAATTTTACCACAAGCCGTAAATAAAATACGTTAAGCAAATACAAAATATACCAGTCTACTAACCTAAAGAATGGAATACTAAAAATAACTTTTGTTGTATAATGAGAAATAACAAATTTAAAATTCTGTCCATTATTTAACTAAAAAAAAATAATAAACATGAAAACTCAAAGTGAAGGCGAGACAAGGAGAGTAAACATAGTCAACCCAGGGGGAAAGCAGGTTAAAATATAACATTTATTACTGAACTGAGAATCCGTCTTGAAACAAAAATTGCAAAATATTCATCACTTTTGACAGCCCGGACAGAAAAGTTGAGGAGAGACTTTCTATATTTATAAGAAAGAATTAACAAGCTAAATGCGGCATTTTTCAGGTAGCGAAGTGTTCCATTAGTAACTTCTGCCTCGTGCAACATAACATATCATAATATTTGAAATGTTTCTAACCACAATTTGTCGATAAAGACGAAATTTGACGGAAGGACCAACTTTAAAGAAACAAAATGAGACAAGTCCTTTAATCGTAATTCTTTGCCGAAATTGAATTTTTCCTTTTGGATCCATTTCAATATTTCATTTAAATTAGATTTGTTTAAAAGCCTTTTTGCTTTTTTATTAAGATAAAATATGATGAAGTGGTGGTCTAGTTCTTTTCTGTTGGCTCTGGCACAAAGAACATCAACTAAATTGAGATCAATTTAAAACGGTCGTGCAACACACCCGATAACTGGATTTAAACAATAAACAACATGAAAAGAAGAAAAAGAAAGAAAACAACCTTCCAAAGGAACCACTCAGCTTCGTCTAAATTGATGCCTTCTAAATATGAACAGAACTAAATCGAAGGCTTTCACATATCGCTCCATGTTGTTGTTGTTGTTGTTGTTGTTGATATTATTATTATTTTATCGTTGTTGCTGTTGTTATTGATGCTGCTGTTGTTGTTGTTATTATTATTCACACCAGTTACAATAATGAATCGACGAAAATGATAGTGACATAGATGACGGCATCAGCGGTGATGAGGATGATGATGATGATGATAATGATGAACATAATAATAAGAAGAAGAAGAAGAAAAAAACTTTTTTCTTCATATTTTTTCGTTCAATTTATTTAACAATTTTTTCTTGTCAACATTAATTTCTGTGTGTGAATTAATCAAGCCATAGATTGCTAATTACTATAAATAACAAAATGTCCGTTGAAAACCCTAATGGAAAGACAAGGAGTCCAGTAGAATTTCTGCTGGAGCAGATCATAACAACGTTCTGTGGGTGTGAGACAGGAACATGCAGCCAAAGCCTGAGGACCGGTGATAGAAGCATGTGATGCTGTGAGGTTCGATGCCAATATCGGCTGAAATGATAAACTGGAAGAGCTTCGATGAAGAGGCTGATTTTGTCACGCTAATATTTTCACTCAATTTTATTCCATTTCCGGTATGTGATAATCACTCCAGTATGACCACGGTCCACGCTGAATTGCATCGAGTTCTGCTGTCCGCTTGACACTGTGTGGTGACCACAACTGAGAGCAATAGTCTAGGCGGCTCAAGACAAATGTCTTCCATAGAATCAACATGACTTTTTGATCCCTTGCGAGTTGTCTGCACTTTGCTGTCAACTTGACAATGTGCATGTGAAATGATGCATCACTACACATGCTGATGCCCAGATCTCTCACTGTTTGTGGTTCTGGGATTGCAGTACCTCCAGGTCCTGTGTATGCCAATTGGGGGACACTTGTGGCCTTGTAGCGCAGTACTTGAAATTTTTAGCATTGAACCGCATATTATTTTGCTCTGCCCACTTGTATATTGCATTTAGTTCATTCTGCAGGCTTATGATATCATCAGGATTCTTTATTGCCTGAGATAGTTTTGTGTCATCAGCGTAGCTAGTGACAATAGCTGTCCGAATGACCATGGGCATGTCCAGAATGGCTGCTATGAACAGTAGTGGCCCAGGACAGTTCCTTGGGGAACACCGCTCAATATTTGCGTTTCCCTAGATAGTTCTCCATTGGCTGCAACTGTATAACTTCTACCATTCAGGAAGTCATGCAGCCACTCTCCTTATTTACCAGCTATGCCAAGGTTTCGTAGCTTGTGACATATCATGCCATGATCAACTTTGTCAAAGGCTTTTGCAAAGTCGAGATATATCACATCAACATTTGAATGGTCAAGTAGCTGCTTCAGGACACAGTCATATACATAGATGGACAGATAGATAGATAAATGGACAGACAGATGGACAAACAAATAGATATAGATGGATAGATAGAGGGACAAACAGACAGATATAGATGGATAGACAGACAGACAGATAGATAGATAGATAGATAGATAGATAGATAGATAGATAGATAGATAGATAGATAGATAGATAGATAGATAGATAGATAGACAGACACATAAATAGATAGTTAAATGCTTCTATTTCAGAATTTTGGTAGCTGAAACTGAAACTTACCGCCTCGCAGGAAATTTGCCAATACGCCCCTCTTTCACCGCCGGTTTTACCAGGGTACAACAATTAACTCGCTTTACTTATTTACAATGAAATGGAAGCTGCTATTATTATTTCCTAAATACGATATAGCTAGATATTTTCTAAGTAAAAGTTATTAAATTTTACAATTAAATTAAAGCTAAAGGTAAATTGCAAAATATTTATAGGAAAATAAATTTTATGATATTTTTTACGAGGAAGATATTTTTTTTAACGCTATTGCTGTTCAGATCGAATAAAAATTCCCTTTTAAAGATTCGCATTGAATTTGAAGCACACATATTGTTTCCTAAATATTATATCTTTTTTGTTAAAGTTTTAAAATTAAATTGAAGCAATGTTTACGGTAAAATTGAATCCAACTTTTTCAAGGGATATATGAGAAAGAGAATATTTTATTTTCGTTCTATTATTGACTGTAAATTTATTTTCGTGAAAGGAAAACAACGAAGCGATTGTTTACATTGTATTTCATATCATATAGCCTTGAATTTTAAACCATGTGATAGAAGAGAAATTTGTAAATGCTATTGAATGTCATTTTTAAAATAAATGTCAACGTTTTCTTGCAATTTCTATTAAGTTTCTATTAAACAAATGTTAACACTTTAATTCTATGTAGTGATTTAATATTCGCTTCAAAAAATAATGCATTTTGCTTTTCTAAACTCGGAAAAAAGACCCAACAAAAAATTAAAAACTCTACTTAAATTTCTGTAGTAATATTTCTAATGGAAACTAGCAAAAAACAGCTTTAAATAACTTATTTAAACATTAAATATAATTAATGTAATTACATAATATTAAAACATTATTTTTAAAATACAGAGGTCCACTAACAGGACAGATTCGCCGATATATCTTCTTCAGATATCAATTCGAAATGTCATCCGCCATGTTGTTATCGGTATTAGTTTTAGAACGCACTGTATTCTTTTATTCTGTTATTCGTTTGTCACTCTTCTGTTATTCCTATGAACAAAGTGGGTCATGTCCTTTAACAAATTCTTCAGCCATATCGAAACCAATAATTATTTCAGTGGTGTGGCGCTTATTTTATTGATTTCTATCGATTATGCAGTGAGAGCTTGTCTTGACCTGACTGGTTCCGGACTGCCTTTGATCGGATGACATTTTCAACAGCATTTATTGTTCCACCAGAAAAGCGTCACGTGTCGTCCACGAACCATCACGTATCAGGTGACAAAAGTGAGGTGTTTATAAACAGACCGTCCCGCCAGCCTCACATGAACACTGCTGTCCTTTATCTCCAAAGGTATGACCACTAATAATCGGAAAATCCGTTTAAGGCGAATACACTGGGGTGGAGACAGTGAAATCATCGTTCTAATTTTATGTCATCGTCCATGACAAACTAAAATATCTGACAGAAAAACGACTGAAATGGAAAGGTGATGATGATCGAAACTGCGTTCATATATATATATATATATATATATATATATATATATATATATATAAAGGGGTTTGTATGATAGTGTATAGAGGAATATATTCAAAAGAATTCCAACTTTGTCTTATAAAATTAATGTAGGATATAGAATATGGAATATATAGTATATATAGTAAAAGGAAAGGAAGTATTGAATGTCTTATATATATTATATACACACAAACAGAAAGCATAGACGGAGAGAGACAAAGTGGGAGAGACAGACAGAGATTATGCTGTACACATCAGAGAAAGTAAAACGCTAAACGAATGCGTTCGAATATAAATATTTTGCAGTATTTATGATACTCAAATTGCACAGAACTGCCGGAAACCGTCCATTGTGCTATTGGTATACTTTAATTGCCGACGCTATTGTTCACAAAATTCTTGCTATAAAATAAACGAAATCTAAAGATGATCTGAGAAGAGAAAAGAACCGAACACCCTCATTAATTTTAGTATCACTTATCACTCTCTAGAAACCCTTTAAGGAATCCAGGTATCATATTTCACAGGATGAACTTGTTGTAGATTTAAACACTTCCCACCATAAGCTGGTAGCTCCTACCAACAGATATCTTGGTATCTTTTAGAGAAAGCTCTTAATGCAATCACAGAAACGTTTTATAGTTGTACATAGAGACAGATTCACTTGTGTGAATGTAATCCTCTTAAAGTATACTTCCGCTTATTGTCTCGACATGCTAACAAGCTCTGGCGCCGTTGTTTGCGTGCTTCAAAGTGAATGTTTACATTTAGTGATAGTCTATGCAAACCTTGACAAAATTGATGGTGTATTTAAACAGTGTTGGGACTAAAAATAGGTTTTTAGCAACAACACCGAGTCTCTTAGGTAAACGTTGGCTTGAACTATTAATCCTTTGGGGAAATATTACTAGTATTTTTCTTTCTATTCCCTTGCTTACGCACGTTATCTTCCTTTATCTAACCCTATCTCCCTAACCCAACACACACACACACACACACACACACACACACACACACATACACATACATGTTCATTTCTACATGCATAACTGTGTAAATACATACACACACACACACACACATAGTACTTATGACTGTGTGTGTATACATGTGTGCGTATAGGTGTGCACGCGCGCGTTTATTCTTAAACTAGAATGCTTTTGACAGTGACTTCGCAGTATCGGCCAGTTTAGCTTAGCCTTCGTCGGACGATGGCTTCACGAGCTGAAACCTCGAAGTCACTACCAAAAACATTCTTATTTAAGTATAAACTTGCATCCTACAAAAGCGTACAGTAACCCGTCCGATTAATGTAAAATTGTGAGTTCAAACTCAGCCGAGGTCGGCTTTGCCCTTCATTCTTTCTGGGTTGAAAAGTTCAGTACCAGTAAAACATTAACGTGTGTGTGAATAAGCGTACACTGGTGAGTGTGCGTGCGAGCGTGTGCATAAAAGAAGTGAGAGAAAGAGGACAGGGAATATAATCTTTTCTACTCGAGGCACAAGGCCCGAAATTTCTGGGGAGGGGCCGAGTCGATTAGATCGACCAGAGAGCATAATTCATTTAAAACAGTTTATGCCACAACTTCTCCAATTGAGTCAAACGATAGAGAGATAGAAATAAAGAGATAAATAGACAGACACAGATAGATCTGCAGACAGATTGCAGATAGATAGATAGATAGATATTTGGCCACAGGGCTTAACACAGATATGTAGAATTTTCCTTTTTCGAAATCGATCAAAAGGGACCGAAGAAAATACGTTTGGGGGTGGGGTGGGGCGTGTACACAAATAGATAACAAGGTGACGCTTTTCAACAATATAACACTGACTAGAGTTATGCTACGAAAAATAACCATGGTAACCTCGGCAAAAGGAAAAATCTATGCGAATAAAGTATCCTCTCTCTCTTTGTTTGTTTTACAGGTTAATGCTCGAAGTGGTTCCGTCATTCATGCGTACCATTCTGCTAAATTCACCCACCTTTTATTAAACTTTTCATTAGACAAACCTTCCCTATCTATTCTTACCTTCCTTTTAAAGTAATAATGGGAAAAAATTGATGATTGGCCAGAGAGGAAAGTATTTAACTCTACATTATTTAAATTATTTACATTTGCTGGATATTTGACCTCATCTTGTTTGTTGTTAACACAACGTTTCGGCAGATATACCCTCCAGCCTTCATCAGGTGTCTTGGGGAAATTTCGAACCTGGGCTCTCATTCCGGCCTCGGTGGAATTTGAACTCAGAACGTATAAAGACAGATGAAATACCGCTATGCATTTCGTCCGGCGTGCTAACCACTCTGCCAGCTTGCCGTCTTGCGACATAATTGTAGTAATAGCCAGCACCGCATCAGCGTCATAATTGTAGTAATAGCCAGCACCGCATCAGCGACATAATTGTAGTAATAGCCAGCACCGCATCAGCGTCATAATTGTAGTAATAGCCAGCACCGCATCAGCGTCATAATTGTAGTAATAGCCAGCACCGCATCAGCGTCATAATTGTAGTAATAGCCAGCACCGCATCAGCGTCATAATTGTAGTAATAGCCAGCACCGCATCAGCGTCATAATTGTAGTAATAGCCAGCACCGCATCAGCGTCATAATTGTAGTAATAGCCAGCACCGCATCAGCGTCATAATTGTAGTAATAGCCAGCACCGCATCAGCGTCATAATTGTAGTAATAGCCAGCACCGCATCAGCGTCATAATTGTAGTAATAGCCAGCACCGCATCAGCGTCATAATTGTAGTAATAGCCAGCACCGCATCAGCGTCATAATTGTAGTAATAGCCAGCACCGCATCAGCGTCATAATTGTAGTAATAGCCAGCACCGCATCAGCGTCATAATTGTAGTAATAGCCAGCACCGCATCAGCGTCATAATTGTAGTAATAGCCAGCACCGCATCAGCGTCATAATTGTAGTAATAGCCAGCACCGCATCAGCGTCATAATTGTAGTAATAGCCAGCACCGCATCAGCGTCATAATTGTAGTAATAGCCAGCACCGCATCAGCGTCATAATTGTAGTAATAGCCAGCACCGCATCAGCGTCATAATTGTAGTAATAGCCAGCACCGCATCAGCGTCATAATTGTAGTAATAGCCAGCACCGCATCAGCGTCATAATTGTAGTAATAGCCAGCACCGCATCAGCGTCATAATTGTAGTAATAGCCAGCACCGCATCAGCGTCATAATTGTAGTAATAGCCAGCACCGCATCAGCGTCATAATTGTAGTAATAGCCAGCACCGCATCAGCGACATAATTGTAGTAATAGCCAGCACCGCATCAGCGTCATAATTGTAGTAATAGCCAGCACCGCATCAGCGTCATAATTGTAGTAATAGCCAGCACCGCATCAGCGTCATAATTGTAGTAATAGCCAGCACCGCATCAGCGTCATAATTGTAGTAATAGCCAGCACCGCATCAGCGTCATAATTGTAGTAATAGCCAGCACCGCATCAGCGTCATAATTGTAGTAATAGCCAGCACCGCATCAGCGTCATAATTGTAGTAATAGCCAGCACCGCATCAGCGACATAATTGTAGTAATAGCCAGCACCGCATCAGCGACATAATTGTAGTAATAGCCAGCACCGCATCAGCGTCATAATTGTAGTAATAGCCAGCACCGCATCAGCGTCATAATTGTAGTAATAGCCAGCACCGCATCAGCGTCATAATTGTAGTAATAGCCAGCACCGCATCAGCGTCATAATTGTAGTAATAGCCAGCACCGCATCAGCGTCATAACCTGACTGCTGGCTGCCCTATATCTCAGGTGTAAATATTGACTCTTCAAGTATGACTTTAATTCGAAACCTCAAACTTATTATTGATATATCTGATCTCCATGGAGGTGTTAAAACTGAAAATGCTCTTTTTTATGTGTTGCTACAACAAAGAACTATATTAAAGCTTTGTGTGAAACCTTGTGAAACTGTACCTTAATTACAGGTGCGTGTTTGAATCTATATTTCATAGATAGCTGCTAGCATCAGTATACTTGCTGAAATTACCTGAAATTACCTGTTACTGCTTTACTTTGACTTACTACAGTACTCACAACAACTCTATAACTAAAAGTAGGTTGATTCTCAACAGATCTCTCTTTCTGGGTCACGTGATGGTGGTGGTGGGGAGGATATTCGATTTGTTATCGTGGTTCATGGTTTAATCCATTGCAGCGTTCGCTGGCCTAGTGGAGAAAACTGGAAAAACGTCTTCTGCTAAAACTTCACATTCATTCAAAACCTTGTGAGAGCAAGTCAAGACGAAAACTATATTGAATCCTGCCGGAATGATCGTGTCCGCCTGGAGTAATAAATTTAATCTGTGACCTTGTTTCATTCTGCCTCTCAGGTGTTTTTATCGGGGTTCACTCAGGCGCAAGTATTCGGCCCACCTCCATTGTCCGAGGATAATACGATATATTGTTACCGTGTTTCTTTCTTACAGCAACACAAGATTTAAGGCTTTTGTCCACGATTAACCCTCATCCGTGGAGATGCAATGGCCCAGTGCTCAGCCACTTGCACGTTAATTTCACGAGCAGGCTGTTCTGTTGATCGATTCAACTGGAACCCTCGACGTCGTAAGCGACGGAGTGCCAACAACAACCCTCATCCACATTGGAGCCCCAATCATAATTTATGGCCGCTGCTCTTCTTTCACAGACTAAACTATAAAATACGTAATATTTGACAGATAGTGTTCTTGTATATATACACTGATTTCAAATTTTGGCACAAGGCCAGCAATTTCTGGGGAAAGGGTAAGTCGATTACATCGACCCCAGAACTTGTTGATTCCGGAAAGATGAAAGGCAAAAATCATTTTCGGCGGAATTTGAACTCAGAACGTAAAGCCGGATAAAATGACGCTAAGCATTTCCCCCTCCCCCCACGTGCTGTAACGCTTCTGTCACCTTATTGCATTTATATAGTAGCAGTAGGCTTCCGTCGGTCCCGAGAGGCCCTGGATCTGTGCCCAAAGAAATCGTGTCAGCAGCTGATGGTGGAGCAGCGTCTGTGTTAGTTGGGGAAGTCCACACTGGAGTGGCAGTCACGCATACAGAGACTGCATTTGAAGGAGTTGTCTGCCGGTGCTGATGATTTCTTCTTCCGCCGAATGCGCTTTTCTTTGTATCTATATATTGGAATCATTATGAGCAGGAAATAAGTGGTGCGCAGGACGAAATGCGTAAGAGTATTCAATTACGTGACTTTATTATGCGAGTTTTTGCCTGGCTTCAATAAGATAAGTACCAATGATATACTGGTTTCAGTCTAATTTCATTTTACAACTTTCCTATATTGTATCAATGTAAGATATATTTTTTAAAAAAATATTTGGAATATATTACATTTCCGGTTAGAGAAATACTTATAATTCATTTGGTCATAGGTGTTGTTTTGCAATTCTTTTTTCTTTGTTATTCGATATGAATTAGAAAAGTATTGATGTCAATGAATTGTCTACAACCTGACGAATATCAAATACCTCACTGTTTGATAAATAGATGAGAATTCCAACATTTGACAGGCGCAATGTGTAGCATTTAATGAGTTTTCTATTCCCATGACAAGTTTTAAAACGAGGCGAGGTCGCTAAAGTGCATACGTGTCGTTGTGGAAAAGAAATATATTTCATCAACTTGTCTGGCGGCCATATTGAGATGTTTAAGTTTATAGCAAAAAAGTTGGATGCCATCAAATGAAAAATGGAGATATTAATTCCAAAAATATTTGGTAATTAATTATCAATAAATAAATATCCGGCTTTGATCAGGTGATTGTTATCTCGAAGCGTGTGGTATTTGTGACTATCTGATATAGTTAACCAGCAGCCTGTACAGCTGTAATGCTTTTTGTTATTTATATATTCCTGTTGTCTGTGAGATTGTATCAACTGTATTTATTTTAAAAAAGCATATGTACATTTATTTACTCGTACATTTGTATCCGTGCTAGTTTAAATCAACCAAGCATAGTTCAATACTAAATGAAATGCTTGTATTATTATTATGTACGATTCAAAGTGCAATCATCTAAGAAGCGTTATTCAATTGAATAACATGCAAATATATACGAATATATCAGAGACGATTTCATACTGAAGAGAATAGGAAAACCGCGTGATAAATATTTGTTTCGTTATAATCCCATGTAGTACGTGGTCACTTGGCAGAGTTGTTAGAGAGTGGGACAGATTACTTTGTGATAATTGTTCTGCCCCTGTATAGTCCTGGTCAGTCGCATCCATTTATTGACTACAAGAAATAATTGCGTCCATAGAGTAATTGTACAGTATGTGAAATAGCCGACTAAAACCAAGTGTGATTAGCTGATCACTATTATTCGGATAGACACCACTAATCTGAACGGATAGACACCACTAATCTGAACGGATAGACACCACTAATCTGAACGTACCGCATTTCTACGGGCTAGATAACTCAGTCCCATATACCACAAGAAGAAAAAAAATAATATACATCATATTTATTAGGAGAAATTGTACATTCTATTCCAATAACCACGATCTCTGATGAGAGAAGGTGAAATACAGAAAGTATTTCATCCTTTCGGGAGCCGATAACTTAAGTACCAGTTGAACAATCTGGCCGATTCAATCGACTGGTCCACTACCCCCTAAATTTCTGGCCTTGTGCCAAATTTTGAAACCAATATTTATTCTCTTAGATGATTGGTCAACCAGTAATCACTCTTCTGAACGAACTCTCAAAAACCACAGAGGCGAATTTGTGTGATTCGAGGAAAGCATAACTGTTATTTCTACAAGGACCATTGACCAGGTGGAAGTTTAGTCATTAGATTTCAGTTACTCAGTAAAATTTACTCGGTGGATGACATGCAGCAAAAGAAGACACGTGAACAAAATTAAAGGCAGAAATTAACCACCGTACCCGCTATTCGACCGCCTGATGATGTTACCACTCAGAAAGTAATATCTCGCTTTACATTAATATCTTCCTATAAAATCCATTGTAACTGTGTTGTTGACAATATTACTATCGATCAACTTACCAATCTGCTTACCAGTCAATAATTATCTTGCTTTACGGCTTCATCTTTTTCCATAGAGAAACCTGTCCCAACAAGTTTGCCCATTAATTTTCCTTTTTATATCTCTACTGCTATCCACCAGTAACTCGTTCTTCAAGGACACTGCTACAAAATAACATTTGAACAGAATTAGTACAGCATAATGTTTTATGGGTTTGGACCATCTTTTATCATGCCTAGATGAAAGAGATGGAGAGAAAGAAAGCAAGAATGTTAGAGATAAACACACACACACAAAGAGAGACAGTAAGAGAGAGAGAGAGAGAGAGAGAGAGAGAGAGAGAGAGAGAGAGAGGAAACGAACAAAGCGTTACCCATCATCCTATTGCATTATCCACTGAAATCCAATTCAACAGAATTGTGCTGCATTCATAAGATATGCTATAACCTAGTTTTAATATAAAAGCCGTATGTAAAGCAAGCTCGTTATACCACTTTTCACCTCTCACTTGCAACTTTCTTCTTTAACTTATCGTATGAAATAAGCATAATTATTAGACTGCAAGATTTAAAAGCCATTTAAAGAAAGACGTGGATGGAACTAATAACGGTTATTGAGGCTTCTATGGTAAGAAATTTTCTTCCTAACCATATGGTCTTGGGTTCGGTCCCACAGCGTGGCAACTTGGGCAAATGTCTTTTATTATAGCGTCAGGCCGACCAAAGCCTTTTGAGTTGATTTGGTAGAGGGAAACTGAAAGAAGCACGTCGTATATGTGTGTGTGTGTGTGTGTGTGTGAAGAGAGAGAAGGGAGGGGCAAAGATGCGGATAACAAATTAAATATAATATCTTGGGTTTGAATTAATTCTTTTATCTGCATAATTGCCTCCATATCGGATCACCTTGGTTCCTCTTATAGTAACACTTTACCCCCACAGA
>NC_142941.1:50883830-50886330 GCF_046866305.1 Octopus bimaculoides
GTATGTATGTATGTATGTATGTATACAGAGAGAGGCGCGCAGTTTTCTTACAATCAGGAAGAAAATCGCAGCATGAAAATGAAAATTTACTCGTCCATTTCTTGACAGAATTTGATAGAGTTTCAGCGCTCGGCGATCGGCGGACAACGGACAGCGAGCAGCGAGAGTTTCAAGTGAATCAAAGCAGGATGCATCTATAATATTAATAGAAAAACAGTTTATGTCTATCATACATGACTGACCTCAAATTATAGAAGGAATCTAATAACCAGTAAGAATATCTGTTTCACTCAATGACTATCTTTAACTCCCACATCTATGTAAAGGGACAGCATAACTGCACATGAGCAGAGCGAACGGAAAGTCACACACACACACACACACACACATGTATAGGTAGCAATTTTAAGCTATGATTTATGTTCCATAAGCGACGGAATGCACGCAACAGCTGACACATTATCGTGTACAGTCCAGATGATAATCATACAGTAACATAAAAGTATCAGGTCTTGTTAGAAGTACAACTGACGTAGCAAACTATTAGCATTTAAGGCAGGAATGCTACCTGCTGTTTTCATATGTATGTAAATCAATCTATCTATCTATCTATCTATCTATCTATCTATCTATCTATCTATCTATCTAGCTCTCTCTCTATATATATATGTACACACACACACACCATTGTCTGTGCAGACATATGTATATATTTATATATATGCATGTATGTATATGTATGTAAATTTATATATATACATAAAAACATATACATACGAACATATATTCTCAGTTTTACATATCTCGACATAAACACTAGACAATGCATTATTAACATAATGTCCACCTGCGACAAAGGTTGCTGTGCTACCCATAAACCTTCTCTGTAGCTCAATTATTTGGTAAAAAAATACCACCAAAGTAACTTGAGCCGTCCAAAAGACGGGTGCGTTTGCTAGTGTATATATATATATATATATATATATATATATATATATATATATATATATAATATATCTTTACTCTTTTACTTGTTTCAGTCATTTTACTGTGGCCATGCTGTAGCACGGCCTTATTGTTTGTAAGGTTAGAATTTATTCTATCGGACTCTTTTGCCGAACCGCTAAGTTACGGGAGCGTAAACACACCGGAATCGGTTGTCAAGCGATGTTGGGTGGGTGGGGGGGGGGGGACAAACACAGACACACAAAAATTGCCAGAGTTATTTGCGCATCACATATATTCCATTTCGCTATGTGTTACTGCAAGCTGCGCTCGGAATTCAAATCACGCCGGTATCAATTTTGCCTTTCATCTTTTCGGTGGCTGTAAAAAAAGTAGCTACCGAATCGTTGGACTCGCGGAATAATACAATATAATGGGACCATTTATTCCTCTCTCTGTACATTCTCAGTCCCTAATCCGACCCCGGATCTTCTGGAACACCAGACATATAGATAAGCGGAAGAAGCTCTTGGACCTTATTTTTTCTGTAGAAAACTAATCTACAGGATTAATAAGCGCCTACAGAATTCTTTTCAGTCTGCATCAATCTAATTAGACTCGCAATGAAATTGTCATTGATGGGTACCCGGAACATTTTGACCAATGTATCCGATCTGGATAAACCATTTAGCGAAATAAAAAAGGGCTGAGGGTTTTAAGGGAGTGTGGATACTACAAAAATAATAAACGTTTTACGACACAAAAGAAGCCATTTTAAACTTGCTAACATAATATTCAAAGTGGTTTACATGATCGGAAATATAATTTCGAAGTGTTCACAGTATTACAGTGATGATCTGATCGAAGACCTTGAAATTAAAAAGTGTAGGAGAAAAATTCTCAAATATATTTTGAATTACATAGATTTCGGGGCAACCAAGATATTTTATATGCCTAGGGGATCTATGGGTCTTAACCCAGCTCTGAATGTTGTATGGTGCAATATGACCGTATCAACAACAACACCACGAATGCGAATTAAGATTCCTAAAAACAGAGCCATGCTAGCACACCATTATTTAGTGCTACCAAAATGGAAATGATTTATTTGGTGTATCAAAACTATAAATGATCGCTTCCGCTTTGGAATTTAGGAATTCTGACTCTGTGAGAAATGGTTCTTTGGTTAATAATGCCTTTTACACTGTGATCTTTCATGTTGTGCGTTCTTGTCGAATTAGAAATATTTATGATCTTCAATCTGGGACCCTTACGTGTCTATGTATCTCTATATGTATGCATGGATCTATACCTCGGAGTTACACACACACGCACACACACACACACACACACACACACACACACACATGTATGTATCTGTTTGTGTGTATGTATTTATGTATGTGTTTATGTCTGTATGTATGTATTTATAGACTTTACTGTGTTGTAGCGTATTTGTTGGGAGTCACATGGTTTAACATCATGTGTGGCATGAATACATATATGTATGTATGTGTGTGTATGTATATAGGTATGTATATGGAGATTATACATC
>NC_142941.1:50888830-50911330 GCF_046866305.1 Octopus bimaculoides
CGTGAAGTTGTTTCTCTTTGCGTTGGAGCGCGTGTATATAAATGTGTTGTGCTGTTTTGTGTATATCGTTGTCTTTTAATAACTAGAAGGCGGGAAATTGTCAGAATCGTTAGAATCTAGAACAAAAATTTCATTGTAGTATTTAATTACGTCTCTTTATGATCCGAGTTCAACTCTAGGGTTTGATTTTTATCGACGAAGTGCCCTCCTTACTATGATGCAATATATGTCTTACTCTAAAGGCGGCGAACTAGCAGAGACGTTAACACTCTTAGCGGCATTTCGTCCGTCTTTACGGTCTGAGTTCAAATTCCGCCGAGGTCGAATTTGCCTCTCATCCTTTCGGGGGTCGATAAAATAAGTACCAGTTGAACACTGGGGTCGATGGAATCGACTTACACCCTCCCCAATATTGCTGGCCTTGTGTCAAAATTTGAAGCCAATATACTTATGCTTCTGTGTCTTATACTATAAAGCATTATATTGTTGCCATTGTTAACTAATTTACTTCTGTTCAACCCTAAACTATCAGACATATGATCAAAGACGTTCCACCAATGACCACATATTCGATTTTAGGATGAATACGTTTTAGATGATCCAAAGTATCCTTTTCTTTTGAAGGAAAGATAGGTTGAGATATCCAAAGCGTATTAAAAGTATCCATAAACATACTCGATTGGCTTATCTTAAGGTACTTACAGAAGACTTACAGTTGTATATTTTGGTTTGAAAAATTTGACTTGAATACTGGAAAATATGGTAATTGTGTATTAGAAATTATGAATAGCTGAAACACTTTTCTACACTCACAAGTTTTAATTTCAATTTTCTAAACCCGGGAACTATATTTTCAAAGATCTACGTCGCACTTAAAAATCCCGTGTATAGCCTTGTCAGAAAACGTCCAGACCAGATCTCTGTCTATATAATGTTTCGGTTATTAATGTTTAATCGAAAAGGAGAGGACTAACACATTTCACAGATTATATTTCCTTCGACACTTGCGAAAGAAAGGTGGGAAACAGTTACAATTATCTGGCGCGTTTATTGTAAGCAGAAACAACTGGAAACCTAGTTCCGATGTTTGCAATAGATTGGCCTCGTTAATGGTACATAAGTGTTGTCAAACATGCAATGAGGTACCACATAGTATCAATCGAAATAATTTTGTTCAGTGTGAAGCTGGGCTGATACAAGGCTATGATTAAAAACATTTGCTGGGGCTTCAAGGGTAAGTATGACAACAGAAAACACGTCACCAGATGACTACGAACAGAACTTTTTAAACTAGACGACCATATCTGATATTTCTGACAAAGATTCCATATTATTAACAGATTGCTGGCACCTCACTCTATACTTAAAGAATGCTTTTACATGTGTGTGTGTGTGTGTGTGTGTGTGTGTGTGTGTGAGAGAGAGAGAGAGAGAGAGAGAGAGAGAGAGAGAGAGAGAGAGAGAGAAAGAGAGATAAGGAGCGTGTCTGTGTCTTATATATACATACATACATACATACATACATACGTATGTATGTATGTATGTATATATATATATATATATCTTATCGCTTGTCCATCGTATTTCCTTTTCTTTTTCTCTTTCGTCTTTTTTTCTTTTTTCCTGTCTAGTTTCAATGTTCTTCCGGGAGTAGAACTAAAATTCGATGAAATAAGCAGGAAATGTTTCGAGATATTTCTTCCACTTCATCTACTTCTATATATTTTCCATATTCCAATATTCTACCATTCCAATATTCCAAGATGGCAGGGGGAAAGCAATATACTGATATGAATACAAATTACCTGATTTCGGTCTACGTCTCTGACATATATATATATATATATATATATATATGTATATGTATCTTTTCCTTGCATCAATCACTGAACTGCGGCCATGCTGGAGCACTGCTTTTCCGTATGAATCTACCCTAGTATTTGTTTTCAGAACTTGGTACCTATTTTATGTTTTCTTTTTCCTTTTGGCGGACCGCTAGGTTGCATTTATGTAAGCAAACCCATATCGGTTACCAAGCGGTGATGGGTTACTTACACAAACCCAAACACACACAAACACACGTACACACGCACGGGCACATATACACACACATACATACACACACACATACACACGCACGGGCACATATACACACATACATACACACACACTCATACAAATACACACGCACACGTACACACATATGTATGATATAGTCAGACAGATACATAACAGACAGGCTGACAGACAGGCTGACAGATAGATGATACTCACAGGATTCATTACAGCGTGGAATAATTCGTCAGTAAAATAAATTTCTAAGGTACAAACAGCGAATAATAATAATAATAATAATAATAATAATAATAATAATAATAATAATAATAATAATAATAATAATAATAAGAAGAAGAAGAAGAAGAAGAAGAAGAAGAAGAAGAAGAAGAAGAAGAAGAAGAAGAAGAAGGATAACAACAACAATTTCTTTTCGTTTCCGGGTCAGAAGACAATATGATGTCTGTAGTGGATAATACTGTCCCAATACTGACCCAGTTCTGATAAAAGAAAGAAGAAAAAAAAAAGGAAAACCAGATCTTCCTATTAAGGGCCGTTTGTAATGCGTATTTAAGAAGTATGGCGGCCGAAAATTGTATTAAATTTATCTGTCTGCGTTACTTTATCATTCATATATCAATCATATATAAGTGTACTGGATCGATTCTGAATATCGAACAGAAACATTAAGCTGAAACGAAAGTAAAGTGTAAAACAAAACAAAAAAAAAAAGAGCTGTTCCTTAAAAAAAAATTAAAAATTAAAAAAAATATAACATCCGTTGTGTTTGTTTGATCAAGCGGAATATGAAGAGCGAACTTCAAATGAAATGATACTTTGGTGTGTGTGTGTGTGTGTGTGTGTGTGTGTGTGTGTGTGTGTGTGTGTATGTATGTATGTACGTATGTATGCATGTGTATGTGCATGTTTGTATGCATGTGTGTGTAAATGTGTGTGCGTATATGTACTATATGTGTGTGTATATGCATATACACACACACATTTATGTACACATATACACAAAATAAGTTTGTGTTTGTTTCTGTGTGTGTAATTATCTTCGATATAGGCGTGTCTCTGTGAGTCTGTTTATGTGTGTATGTGTGATTGTATGTGCATAGTTGTCTGTACTAATATATATATATATATATATATATATATATATATATACTGCGTTAAATTATGTTTGTATCTATCTATCCATCTATATATATATATATATATATATATATATATATATATATATATATATATATATATATATATATATATATATATATATATATATATATAAATATATATATATATATAAATATACACATAAATATACTTATATATATATATATATATATATATATATATATATAAATACGTACGAACATATGAATATATTATATATATATGTGCATACAAATACATACATACATACATATATATATATATATATATATATATATATATATATATATATATATATATATATATATGCGTGTGTATACATATATACTTATACATATGCATATATATATTATATATGCATATATTATATATACATATATAATATGGATGTGTGTATACACATGTGTGTGTGCATACATACAAAATTAGAAGCAATAAGTGGATGTGTGAGAAGGAAGTTGGGAGGAGGGTGTATAATGAATATGCGCAATGAAGAGAAGCCGTCAGTGATCAATTGTTGACATGGTGATTGATTTTTGTTCGATAAAAATACAGCAAGCTCAGCTTTATTTTATTGTCTTTATAGTTTTTATTTTTATATATCTATTTGTGTTTTTGTTCTTTTTTTTTTCAATGGCCGTTCTGCAAGATTAGAACATATTGCAGGAAACAAAAGCCAGCCAGAGTATTTTGGGACAACCGTGGGTGGAGCACAAAAAAATTGTAAGAGTAAGAGGTGTATGAGAGAAAGAGAGGGAGAGAGAGAGAGAGAGTAGGGTAAGAAGGAAAGAGGGAGAGGGAGACATGGTATCAGAAATAGCTAGATAGATTGATAGAGAGAGAGGGGGAGACAGAAAGAAAGATAGAAAGATAGATAGAAAGATAGATAGATAGATAGATAGATAGATAGATAGACTGACAGTGAAATGAGAGAGTAGGTTGTGCTAGAGGTGATGGTATTGGTGGTAGTGATGCTGGATGAGCTGGATAATGCTAATGATGGTAGTGTCGATGGTTGTGACAAAGGTTAAGAGTGATGGTGGTGGTGGTGTTTCAGGTAGGGGTGGTGGTGGTGCCAGCGGTCGTGTCTGTTGTATTGGTAATAGTTGTTGCGGTGACAGTTATAGTAGCGGTGTTAATGAGTGATAATGGTGTTGGTTGTGGTGGTGGTGATTGTGGTAGATATGGTGGCGATGTTTGTGGTGGTGGTGGTTATGTCTGCGGGTGTGGTAGTGGTGGTGGTGTTGATCTGGTGATAGTTATGGTGGTGGTGATGGTGGTGATGGTCATCATCGCCGTTTGTGTTGGCCATAGTGACCAACACAACGTTGTTCATAGGTGTGATATGTGGAGGTCAAAGAATAGTTTTGGTTGAAAGTCGTTGGACTGAACTGAAGTTTCTAACTAAATCTTTGTAGTTGTATATTTGATGGCGAGTCAGCAAAAGCACAAATATGCAAATTAAGTTCTCTGTTAAGGAACCAGCCTAATTTATGGCTCCTTTATACAGTGCCTGATCTATGACCTTCACGGGGAAGGAATCATGGTATGTTTTCTCTGGAAAGCAGTCAACAAACTGTGGAACGGTGCGACAGGGGTCTCCCCTCCTTTTGCTTTTTTTTTGCGCACATAAAACGCATAGATAACCGTATTTACATTTCCAATTAACACGCAGTGAGGCCTTGTAATATTTAATTTAGTCCAAAGGCGGCGACTGGCAGAAACGTTAGCACGTCGGGCGAAATGCTTAGCGGTATTTCGTCTGTCTTTACGTTCCGAGTTCAAATTCCACCGAAGTCGACTTTGCCTTTCATCCTTTCGGAGTCGATAAATTAAGAACCAGTTGCGTAGTGGGGTCGATCTAATCGACTGGCCCCCCACTCTCCAAACATTTCGGGCCTTGTGCCTCGAGTAGAAAGGAATATTTGATATATTCCACTTCATCTTTGCCGTTCGTGAAAAATATATTGTTGGAATAAGTAATAGATTGTGAAAAGTACGAATATGCAAATTAATCAATCCACTAATGTGCTTGCCTAATTTACGGCTATATTATACGACAGTTGACCAGTGATATTTATGGGGAAGGAAGCCGGTTACGTCTTCTCTGGAGAACGGTTAATAAACCGTGAGCCAGTCCGTTACGAAACTGCATCACACTTTTTCTGCCCTTCAGTAGCTTAGAAAGAACACATTTACATTCTCAGCTTTTCCACGGTGAGGAATCTTGACGCTTGGATAGGTTTATACATGTAAATCACAGATCATACCTTGTCCCACGCCGCGACTCATCGATTCTGCTTTAAAATTGCATTCAGGGTACAGGTGTCCATGGAGTACTCAACCACTTATATGTTAATTGAAATGGGTAGGTGATTTAGTTGATAAAAACAATTGAGTGTTCGTAATAGAAAATGACGGAGGTCCGCTCCGTTTAACCATGAATGTTTTTTTCTTTTTTTTTTAAAGAGGAGTTCATACAACAGCACGTATCTGTCCAGGTCTCTGAACTGAGGATAACTTCGTCCGTCGGGGTCTCAGAGGCCCCGGCAACGTTCATGGGCACTGACCTTTGTCATTTGACGAAGCCATAACATAATTTATTGTCATTGATTGTCAATCGATCATACCTTGTTCCAAGCAAAATATCGACTATGTGTGTCTTTAGAACGAAATCAATATTAGTCGTATTAAAAAACAATAAACTCGCATCAAATAAAGACAATAAAATCGAGAAAAATACTATCGAAATTATATTTACAGATAGTTTGTTGCCCAAATTTGTCATTCTCTTGAGTTTGTTTCCACTGAAGAACTACAAGGATTGTGCTTCGTTTAAACAAATGAAATTCTTAAATTTGACTTGACAAAGAACAAAAAGCAAAGCAAAAGAAAAAAAATCAAGAAGAAAGACAAACGAAATATCAATAAATTGGAGATCAATAGACGTTCAATCGATCTGACTTTAAAAATATTCTTTCAAAACAAAACTTCGAGCTTTGATTGAATGAGAGGAGAACGCACCTTAGTATTGTGTTAAAAGAAAGAGAAAATATTTTCTCAGTCGAAATGAAAATACAAAAAAGAAAAAAAAAACTGTGAAAAATACGGTTCATAAGAATAGTTCAAGGCGCATTTCATTCTTCTTCCTCTAATAAATGCTCTTCCGGTTATTTCAAATTAATCTCGGTATGGGTTTTTTCGACCACTTCCGCTCAGAGTTACTCAAATCAAGCCGAATCTAATTTCATTATTTCTTGTAGAGACAGACGCATGGCTTCGTAGTTACAAGCCGAAGGGAAATGAGATTGTGTGATGTTTTTTGTTGTTGTTGCAACTGCTGTTATTAATGTTTAGCCCTCGGTCAGCCTTGACCCAGATGACCTGTTAATAAAGGCCTGTTAATAAATTGTAATCACTACTCTTTAATCAATCATGCGTAGTGTGTATCAAGCACAACATTATCGAGTGTTCTTTCTTAAAGCTGTAATTTGAGGAATATCTGGTGGAATTTTTCCCAGCGCAACAAGCGACTGCTAAGACGATTCCCTCGATCGTCTGACGTTAAGACATTTTCACAATAGCAGCATTGAAGGTTTCATAATTACACTCATGAATCGAAACTAGATCGCAGAGCTTACTTTAATCCACCGCTGTCTTATGTATCTTACGCATGTACCTTACCTCTAAACAGCTGGACGTCTCCGCCTTTTCGTAAGATGCTAGAGGTGGTATTACTCATTGACGTAACCAGCAGCAATACTGAGGTAGAACTCATCATTTCGTCAACAAGCCGGAAACTACTTGTGGCAGATATGTGATATATCTATAAGCAAATTTACCTTGAAATTAATTAAACGTCATGAAAACGAGAGCGAGGCTATATTCTATTGACGTTTGTGATTGAAAAATATATTTGATCTCCCAGACTCCCTAATCCAAAGCTTAGCATTACTTTGGGGTTGCAAATAAGAATAATGAGTATATTACAACCTACAAGTGAAGCAAGTATCTTGACTCAAGTTCCAAGATGTGTTAACTCTTATTTATTCAATGGGTGCCCAGACTTTCGCCATTATATGATGGGATTAGCATTATGGTAAGAAGCATAAAACATTACATAGCAATATCATTTGTGAAGGGTGAGCTTTTGTCAAGTTGTTGAACGTTTTAAATGTTACTGGTTGGGGAAAATTTTAAGTGAAGTGCTACAGGGTAAGGGGAAGAGAATACGCTGCGGGAATTTGGTGGGCTGAAGCCATGAAATTGTCAATGAATGTGCTCTCAACTTTCGATGAGATTCTATTGTATGTTGAATGCAATCAAGCATTATTTCAGAGTTCACTTGTAATTCAAAATCTGTGTAGCCATCTTCTGTCCGGAAGGAGGAAATATGGTTTCAGTATATATCTTTCAATGTGCATTTCATTATACCTAGATTGTTTTTATGTAGAATATTTCTGTTTAATTTCGTGGCAGTGATACCTGCCATGGAGATAATTGCTTCATCATGTATGGCTAAAGGAGCAAGTTATCTGTGTTTCTTTATATGCTGTTAGCCTCAATTGCTTTGGTCCGCTTATTTCGTATTAAATACTTCAAGTTGATGGTGCAAATGCAACTTAGCCTTACATTATTTCTATTGGTTGAGATTCATTGATTAACAAGGCAGTGAGCTGGCACAATCGATAGCACGCCGGACAAAATGCTTAACTGCATTTCGTTCGTCGTTAAGTTCTGAGTTCAAATTTCGCCCAAGTCGACTTTCCCTTTCATTGGTTCTGTCTAGATAAAATATCAGTTGATCATTGGAATCGATGTAATCGATTGATCCCCTTTCCCCGCCATTGCTTAACTGATGCTGGTGTGTTTACGTTCCCGTAACTTAGCAGTTTGGCAAAAGAGACCGATAGAATAGTTACTAAGCTTACAGAGAATAAGTCCTGGGGTCGATTTCTTCGACTAAAGGCGGTGCTCCAGCATGGGCGCAGTCCATATATATATATATATATATATATATACACCTATGTATGTTTGCATTTATGTCCGTATGAATCTATAGACAAGTATGCTCGCAGACGTATTATAACGCCAAAGCAAGGACAGAAAAATCACACGCACACGCATCCACACACACAGCGATACGGTCCTAATAGAATGACAGAAAAATACATTAGGAACCCCTCCACCTAAACACGAATACCGATGGAGTGAAGAAGTCCTTCTTTTATAAAGTAGGAAGTACTATTGAAAGACCTCCATTTCCTGGTTTTATATTGTATCTCGTTAGAAATACTTAGATACATTTTGCAGAGCGAGGGTTGTTCTCGTGTTTCTTCTTTTTTTTCTCTCTCTCTTTAATGCTTTCTTATCCAATGGACGGTTTGTATCAAACCAGAGATAAAATCACGTTGGTCAACAAGCAACAATGTGTCCCTTACGAACATAATGTGTTTCTTCGCTTTGAACAGGATGGAGAAATCCGATGGAGAAATCCGGTGAGAGTTTATTTCCGTAAGATAGAAACTTGAATCTGATTGGTGGGCTGGTTGAATTGTTCTTACCATCGGATCGAAAAATGGCTAGCGGTGTTTAGGTATGCCCGACTACGTTCTGAGTTCAAATCTCGTCGAGGTCCAGTTTAGCATTCATCTTTCCTGGTCCGTTAAAATGAAATACCAGCTACGTAATGTCAAGTATATATATATATATATATATATATATATATATATATATATATATATGACCTTCCATATTTGTTTTCATTCAGTTTCCGTGATGGTTGTCATGTCTCCAGAAGACGTGGTTTGATGTTCAAGTCTTGGGTTTAATTTTGCCCCATAGGGTTTTTCAACTCAGTACTTACGCGCTTCGAGATCTACTGCTCCAAAGAAAAAAATTTGTAAACATAAGAACATACATGTATGCATGCATCCATCTATGTGTTTGTGTGTGCGTGCGAGTGTCTGGTTGACTTCTGTCTGTCTGTCAATCTGTCTGTCTGTCTGTCTGTATGTATGGATGTATGTATAATCACAGTTTCTCGATTAGAAAGATGCTGCCAGTTAATCTGGAACTTCTCCCTTATTTTCTTTGCGTTCAGAAGAATTTTCTAGTTGGATTTTATAAAAATATTCACAATAAAAAATAAATAATAAATAGAAAAATAAAAGAACAGAAAGAAAGAAAATGAAAAAGAAAACATCGTAATCGAACCTAAAATTAAATTTTATGCTTAGCTATTTTTTCGGTTTTCTGGGAAAACTTACTTTGTGTTTTTAATCCTTTACTAATTTACATAATTACTGTAAATGAGTTATTTTTCTAATCAGTTACTTTACTCACTGCTAAGTGAAGTGCTTCTGGTTATACTAAACTCTTTTGTTTTCTCGGTGTGTCTTTTTTTATTTTTAAACTGTTGGAAATATCAGAAAATGAAGTCTAAAACGTTCTCATTAAATAGATGTCTCTACGCAAAATGCGGGTTTCTAGGGGCAAAAATGTTGCCTACAACTTAGTGCAATGCATAAAACACGTTTTCTATTTTAGAGAGATCTGTTCAAGGAGGTTTTCGACGTCATTTTCGGATGTTTTCAATAGACTTTTAAAAGTACTGCGGAAATAAAGAGAACTGTGTACCTTCTGTGTGTATGTCTTTGTGCTTATACTCCAACAACACGTGTTGGTGTGTTTACATCCCTGTAATTTAGAATTTCGGCAAAAGAAACCGTATTCGTGACTACGTTTCTTTGAATATTGTTGTGCTGAAGAAGAGAAATAAGCTAGTTTACTGCTTCAACCTCGCAATTGGACCAACACACAATTGACTGAGGGGTTTTATTTTGTATATTTTCTTTCTTTTATTTCTTTCAGTCATTTGACTGCGGCCATGCTGGAGCACCGCTTTTAGTCGAACAAATCGACCCCAGGACTTTGTATGCCTAGTACTTATTCTATCGTTCTGTTTTGCCGAACCGCTAGGTTACAGGGACGTAAACACACCAGCATCGGTTGTCAAGCGACGTTGGGGGGACAAACACAGACACACAAACATATAAACACAGATACATATATACGACGAGCTTCTTTCAGTTTCCGTCTACCAAATCCACTCACAAGGCTTTGGTCGGCCCGAGGCTATAGTAGAAGACACTTGCCCAAGGTGCCACGCAGTGGGACTGAGCCCGGAACCGTGTGGTTGGTAAGCAAGCTACTTACCATACAGCCACTCCTGATATACATACTCGTCCATATAATGACATATATTCATCTATCCATCCTCATACAGAGAGACAGAGACAGAAATACATGCAGCCATCTATCTATTCATCCGTCCATCCATCCATACATACCTGCACATATGTCAGCGTGTGTGTGTGTGTGTGTGTGTGTGTGTGTGTGTGTGTGTGTTGGTCATGTACCAAACCCAAATTAGTGGACATGCTATGTTTGTATTTACATAGCTTCGTCACTGGGAGTGGTGTTAGGTGAATGCTGGAGGTGGGGGGTGGGGGGGTATGTTGGTGTAGGGGACGCGGTGGGAACAGTTTGTTGGTGGCCGGCTTATTTATTTATGGGGATTAAGAGGGCCCACTTGTAGTAAAAGACGTTGATGGGAACTAAATGGAATACACACCCTCCTTCATTTGATGGCAATGAATATTTCAACAACACGAGCACACGCATGCACAAACGCACACACGCACGCACACTCATAAACACAAACACATGAATAGACATACACATGCACAAGCATATATATATATACACACACACTCAAGCATATATATATATCTATACATATATAATACATGTATATAAACACACACTGACACACATAGCCACATCACACACACACATGCACAAGCATATAATACATATGTATAAACACACTCTGACACATATAGCTACATCAGACACACACATATATATATACACACACACACGTACGACCCCTCCCTTCTCATATATATGTCAAATAAGTTCAAACCACATGAGAGTATGGGTGTTCCTCCACCCTCCCCTCCATCCTCACATACTACCTTCCCTTCTCAACTTATTTCCCTCTCCGTCCCCCCCCCCACTCTCTCTCTCACACTCTTTCTTCCTGATCGCCATTTTTCTCTTCTCTTCCGCTTCAAGTCGCCACGATGGATAGCAATGGTCAGTTAGAGTGACATTTGACGCCAGGCCTCCGTTTGCACGACTAATTTGTATGTTTTGACCACCCATGGTTAATACATACATAAACACAGGCGTGTATGCATGCAGTCATACAGACATACATACACACATACATACATACCTACATACATACATACATTCACACATACATACATACCTACATACAGACATACATACACACATACATACGAGTGTGCGTTGCGTATATATACACGAACATGTACACAGAAACTCACACATATATATATCTGTATATATTTATATACACACACACATGTATGTAGGTATATGGGTGTGTGTATGAGGGAGTGGGTGTGGGTGTGTGTGTGTGTGTGTGTGTGTGTGTGGCGACCACATTCAATAACCAACAAGTCGTCTTGTTTGCTTCGCACTTTCACCTCCCACCCGTTTACACAAATCAGAGAGTATCTTACGTGGTTGCTCCTTCTGCTAGAAATAACAGCCCGTACACTACACCTCTTTTAAATAAGGGGAAGGCACATCAAATCGTGCTGCTTTACATATAAAAAAAATTGGGCACTCGAGGTTGGAATAGTGATTACTTATACGTTTAGTTGATCGGCGGTTTCCTGGGGCTAAAGCAACAACACTTTCTAAATTAGGCACAAAGACTTGTATTTTTGAGGGGAGGGGGACTTCGTCGAGAACACCAGCCTCAAAACTGCTGGCGAGATAGCTTCTTTTATTGTCCGCGGAGGGATGAAAGGTAAAGTTAACCTCCGACATTATTTGATCTAAGAACGTAAAGAGCCGGGACAAATTCTTCAAGTCATTTTGCTAAACAACAGCACCACGCACACACACACACACACTCCACATATATTTTTCTTCTTCTTTTCATGTACCCAATCCATATTGCTTACCCATTGTCCCATACAGTCATGCACACTCCTTATGTTTTCGAAACACGGGTGCTCCTTCAAATCTATCGATACCTTGCAGTGGTTGATACCACTCCGAAACCCGGGGTTTTAACTTTCCTTTGGTTCCGCTCCTGTGCTAAGATGCTCAAAACTTAGCTATACCAGGCACACTCTTCACAATTAGGTTCACATCTCTGCTGTTGATGTTGCTGCGGCTATTGGTGGTGTTGTGGTGATGCTGGGGGTGCTGTTGCTGGTGGTGGTGATGAATATAAAGCTGATGATGATGCTGATGATGATGGTGATGGGGTACTGCCGCTGCCCCTGCTGCTGCTGTTTCTGGTGGCGGTGGTGATGATGATGATGATGATGGAGATAATCAGTATTTTGAAACATTTAACACTAAGATTATAAAAGAATTCATTGTTCTTTTTGTTGATATTTCATTGCTTTTTGGGAGTTTTTTTGTTCTTTTTCTTTTGTTTTTGTTTTAATATTTTTTTTGCCTTTTGTTTTTCTCTTTTAGTTTCTCAATTGTTAGCAAATTTGTTTCATCTTTCAAGAATTCTTTTGTAATGGTCGACGGTGACACTGGTGGTGGCGGTGGTGATGGTGGTGCTGGTGTTGGTGGTGGTGTAGGTGGTGGCGGCGGTGGTGGTGATAACGATAAAGATATTGCTCTTGTTGTTGTTGTTTATTGGTGGTATTGTGGTGGTGATGGTGATGATGGTTGTAATACAGATTGGCGATGCAAGTGGTGGTGATGGTGTGGCTGCAGTTGTTGTTGTGTGGTGGCGGTAGTTACGGTGCCTGCGGCGGTGGTGGTGTGGTGGTGATGCTCGTGGTGGTTACGGTAGAATTGGCGACGATGGAAACAGCAATGAGTCTGTAGAATCACCAAGAAGTTAGAGCAGAGGCGTGGAGACAAGGAGATTTCGTTAGATGGAACTTCAGGAATGCGTCTGCACGAAGACCGCCACCACCACAGCGCCACCACACCACTGCCGCCCTCACCACCACAATCACTTAAGCATTAGTGACCAGCATTAATACCAACTTCATCACCACCACCACCACTTAAACCATCGCCACCACCATCAAAGGACCACCTTCATCGCCGTTACTACCGTCCCTTCCACCACTCCTATTCCTCAGTTAGTGACTGCTGTTTACCTTCACCACCACCACCAAAACCATCACCACTATCATCATCACCACCATCATCCTCATCACTATCATCCTCATCACTATCATCCTCATCACCATCATCCTCATCACCTTCATCATCATCACCATCACCATAGTCATCATCATCAGCACCACTATCACCATCGCCAAAACCATCACCGCCATTACCACCACCACCAACACCACCACCAACACCACCACCACCACCACCTCGGCTACTATTGCTAGTTAACTTTTAGCGATCTTCATTAACACCAATTCCGTTACAAGAACAATAACCACCCTCACCACGATTCGAACCCTCCCCATCTATCTTACCAGCATTTGCATCTTCTGCTAATACAGTTATGGTTGACGTTCAGGTTGTATTGCTGCTTCTGCTGTTGTTGTTGCTGTTATAGTTGTTTGCTGTTGTTGTTATTACCTCCGCCTTGGCGGAGGCGGAGGCGGAGGTATTGTTTTCAGTTGTGTTTGTTTGTCCTTGGACAAGATTTCTCAAGAACCGCTGGATGGATTCAAATGAAACTTTCAGGGATGTTTGGTCTCATGACTGGCACGAACTGATTAGATTTTCCCTGTACTTTTACTTAATTTTTGAGAGTGGTCGGGTTCATTTTTAGTATTCTCGTTTGTGAGAGCGGTCGAGTTTATTTCAGATATTCTCATTTTACACTGGGGTCATTCTAATCAACTCATACCTTCCCCCCCCAAATAGTTGCTCTTGTGGCAAAATTTGAAACCATTATCATTATTAGTAGAAATAGTATTGAGTGAGAGAGCAGTGCATGCCATCAATGTGACACTAGGATACAAATATACGAAGCCCAGTATATCCATCATGGCTACCCATCTGATAAGGGTACACCAGGCACATGCATCACAACCATATGTACACGACATGGTGATCCAATATCAAGATAAACAGCGCATGAACTTGCAGGCCCGAGGCTATAGTAGAAGACACTTGCCCAAGATGCCACACAGTGGAACCGAACCTGGAACCGTGTAGTTGGGAAGCAAGCTTCTTACGCATTTTTCTTTAATATATTTCCTTCGTCTTTTTCTATTTCAAGTTTGTCTTTCCCTTTCATCTTTCTAACATAAATTCTTATTCATTTCATTTAATTTATTTTTAAATCACAACCCATTAATAAAAGAACTATTTAAAAAAATTTTATTTTATTTCTTTTCTCCTTTTATGTACGACAGTGTTTCTTTCTTTTTCTTTTTTTTCTCAAAGCATTAATGGAATAATTTTTACTATATTTTAACCCCACCCCTCTCGTTTAATCATGCATGACAACAAAGACAAAATAACATAAACATATACATCAAAATAAAAGCTAAAACAAAAACAAAAAACTACACTGCCACTACTTACTTTTAAAGTTGCTATCACATGTTACGGCTGGTCGCCAGTTTTTGTCCAACAAAGAATATGGGAAAGAAGAGAAGAAGACAAGAAAAAAAGAATAGATTTATATTAGCAATATTGATTCGCTTCTTCTTTGTCACAATGAAGGAAACGAGCACTCGCACACACTCACGCACAAACACACAACCATACAAACGTGCCCGCGCGCACACACACACACACACACACAGACGTCCGCACACAGTTGCTCACATGCATTCGCGTGCACTTGCACGCACGGAGCAAAGAACGACAGCAAATAAAGACAATCAGCATCATTGATTAACGTCCGTTAACCATGCTGGCATGGGTCGGACGGAGATGTATATAAAAAATATATTGATGTAAAGCAGTCTACATATGTGTGTGTGTATGTGTGCATGTAGATGTGTCTGTATGTATGAATATTTATGGACGTGTGGAGGCATGTGTATATATGCTGTGTATATACGTATATATATATATATATATATATCTCGTCTGGCCGTAAAGCCTTCTGTTTGTTTTCCTGTCTTGTTTTTTGTCCGCCACTACATTCCTCCATGGCTAGATTAAATTTGCGTATACAGATTTAATCTGCGATCCATGGGACGAGCCGTTTTAACGTTGCGTCCTGCCCGAAGCTCGTCGAAACGCCGGTGTTAAAACGTGGGTAGCTGAAGAAGTAGAATGTTCTCTATGTGGCTCGTGTGTTCTCGTCTACGTTTGTTTGCAATGTCCTGTACCCAGATATGCACCTATACATACAGGTGGATGTCGGTATGCACATACCTGTACGTATATATGCATATACTCATTTACTTTTGTTTTTACATGATTGAACGCAGCGTCTCACAAAAATTGTAAGTAGTTCGTAAACTTATCCTCCGACGCTACTCTATCTCTTTCTCTTTCCTTCTCCCCCCCCTCGTTCTTCCTCTGTACTACTACGTATCTCGCCTTACCCCTCTTGTGCTTCCTCTGTACTACTACGTATCTCGCCTTACCCCTCTTGTTCTTCCTCTGTTACTACTACGTATCTCCTTTTTCCCCCTCGTATTTCCTCTTTTTCTTTTTTCCTCTCGTTGCTCACCATTCTTCTACTTCCTCCCTCTCTTTCTCCCTCTACCACTCTCTCTCTTCCCTTTACACCGGCATGGTCACATGCTTCCGGTCAATAATCCTTTCCTTCCTTGGCTTTCGCTAAGTACCACACGCCACCACTTTGTCTCTCTCGGTTCCGTGCCTCATCGCGTTCATACACACATAATTTTTCTCGTCTGGCCGTAAAGCCTTCTGTTTGTTTTCCTGTCTTGTTTTTTGTCCGCCACTACATTCCTCCATGGCTAGATTAAATTTGCGTATACAGATTTAATCTGCGATCCATGGGACGAGCCGTTTTAACGTTGCGTCCTGCCCGAAGCTCGTCGAAACGCCGGTGTTAAAACGTGGGTAGCTGAAGAAGTAGAATGTTCTCTATGTGGCTCGTGTGTTCTCGTCTACGTTTGTTTGCAATGTCCTGTACCCAGATATGCACCTATACATACAGGTGGATGTCGGTATGCACATACCTGTACGTATATATGCATATACTCATTTACTTTTGTTTTTACATGATTGAACGCAGCGTCTCACAAAAATTGTAAGTAGTTCGTAAACTTATCCTCCGACGCTACTCTATCTCTTTCTCTTTCCTTCTCCCCCCCTCGTTCTTCCTCTGTACTACTACGTATCTCGCCTTACCCCTCTTGTGCTTCCTCTGTACTACTACGTATCTCGCCTTACCCCTCTTGTTCTTCCTCTGTTACTACTACGTATCTCCTTTTTCCCCCTCGTATTTCCTCTTTTTCTTTTTTCCTCTCGTTGCTCACCATTCTTCTACTTCCTCCCTCTCTTTCTCCCTCTACCACTCTCTCTCTTCCCTTTACACCGGCATGGTCACATGCTTCCGGTCAATAATCCTTTCCTTCCTTGGCTTTCGCTAAGTACCACACGCCACCACTTTGTCTCTCTCGGTTCCGTGCCTCATCGCGTTCATACACACATAATTTTTCTCGTCTGGCCGTAAAGCCTTCTGTTTGTTTTCCTGTCTTGTTTTTTGTCCGCCACTACATTCCTCCATGGCTAGATTAAATTTGCGTATACAGATTTAATCTGCGATCCATGGGACGAGCCGTTTTAACGTTGCGTCCTGCCCGAAGCTCGTCGAAACGCCGGTGTTAAAACGTGTGTAGCTGAAGAAGTAGAATGTTCTCTATGTGGCTCGTGTGTTCTCGTCTACGTTTGTTTGCAATGTCCTGTACCCAGATATGCACCTATACATACAGGTGGATGTCGGTATGCACATACCTGTACGTATATATGCATATACTCATTTACTTTTGTTTTTATATATATATATATATATATATATATATATATATATATATATATATATATATATATATATATATATAGGCGGATGAGTGGCTGTGTGGTAAGAAGCCTGCATGGTTCTGGGTTCAGTCCCACTGCGTTTCACCTTGGGCAAGTATCTTCCACTATAGCCTCGGGCCGACCAAAGCCTTGTGAGTGGATTTGGTAGACGGAAAATGAAATAAGCCTGTCATGTATATATATATGTGTTTGTGTGTGTGTGTGTGTGTGTGTGTGTGTATTTATTTGTGTGTCTGTGTTTATCGTCTCACCATCACTTGACAACCGATGTTTGTGTGTTTACGCCCCTGTTATATAGCGATTCGGCGAAAGAGAACGTTAGAATAAGTACAAAGTTTACAAAGAATAGTCCTGCGGTCGATTTATTCGACTAAAGGTGGTGCTCTAGCATGGCCGCAGTCAAATGACTGAAACAAGTAAAAGAATATTATATATATATGCACACACATACATACACATATACATACATACACACATATACACATACACTCACATACACACACACATATATATATATACATTCTTTCACTTGTTTGTGTCATTTGACTGCAAACATGAAGAAATCGACTCTTAGCGTAGTATTCAGAGAGATTGAGCGTGACCAGACTGACCTCTTTTGAATTACAGGTACTACTCATATTTACCTGCTGATTGGACTGGACCAACGTGAAATAAAGTGTCTTGCTCAAGAACACAACGCTGAGGGACATTTCGTTGGTTTTTACGTTCGGAGTTCAAATTCCACCGACGTCTACTTTGCCTTTTATCATTTCGAGATCTTTAAAATAAATACCAGTCGAATACTGGGTCGATGTAATTGACTTACACAAGCAAATTCTTCGGCTTTTCATCTCGATGCCATCTGAGGTTCTTTAGTGTTACTTGTTTCGTATTTATTGGGGAGTAAATTGGTATTTAAACCAGTTCGATTCTAGATCGATATTACAGTGAAATTTTTGTGTTATGCGGTTGTTAATTAACGAGCGAAGCATCATCGGAGCACTGCCGCATGCATATATATATATATATATATATAATTACCCGCACACACACATACACAGACATACATACACATATATATATACATATACATATATATATATATATATATATATATATATATATATATATATATATATATATATGAGTTTATATACATATATAATTACACGCACATACAGACATACACACATACACATATATATAAATATATACTATGTATGTATGTATATATTATGTATATATATATAAGCTCCTATACATAATACACACAGATACACACAGCAAAAAAACAGATCGTATATAACTATACACATATGTATATGTGTGTGTGTGTGTGTGTGTGTGTGTGTGTATGTGCGTGTGTGTATCCTATTGCAGTTGTGTGTGCGTATGTATCTCTGTGGGCATTATATAACATATGCATAAATATTTATAGCATATATATATTTATATATGCAGACCTATATTTTATATGGATATATAAACACAATCGTTCGTGGTCCCCTGCTGTCATAGTGAAAGGTAAATATGTTTATCGGACATAAAATGTACACTGTGCATGATAATGAAACAGTTAAAATATAGAATATTATGTTTATTTGAAATTTCAGATATTTACATATTGTAATATAATTTGCATTAAATCATCTCTGAACTTGGTCTTGTTGTGTTGGTATTCATCTCTCACTCCATATTTTACATAAGTTAGCTAACACGTACACACACACACACACACACACACACACACACACACACACACACACACATGCAAAAGTATAAAAAAATATATACAACCTTTTATCTGCATACCCATGCCTATACCATCACAAACATATATATAAGATTCCTTTTCGTCAGTTTATTATATATATATATATATATATATATATATATATATGAAAGAAGGTTTGAAAATGCACTTATTTTAAAGATATTTATTTACTTAACCGGTTTCACTTTTTTAGAAAAAGATTATCAAAAGTCTTTGAGAATAATAAAAAATGTTAAAAAACAGTTTGAGTATTAAAATGCATATATACATTCTTTGATGATAATATATATATATATATATATATATATATATATATATATATATATATATATATATATATATATATATATATATCGGTCATGGAGTGCAGAATTTAACTTGACCAGACATTAACAAAGCTAAGCAAATCGATATACATAAGCGCATACAGACTCACACACATACACGCCTGGACACACGACATGTTGCATACATATACATACAAACATAGAGACATATAAGTGTACGCATGTGTATTTGTGTGTGTTTATTGCATGACAAGAAAGGACGTAGAGAGCACACTGAGTGTGTATGTGTATGGATGGTTTGAGCAGTATAAATGACAGAGAAGATCAAAGAGTCCAGTTAAGTGCAATTTCTAAGACTGGTTATCCATATTATTTAAAGAAATCCATGGTATTAAATATTGAAAACGAAAGAGCTCTCCCTACTCATTCACTCCACACACACACACACACACACACACACACACACACACACACACACACACACATACATAGACATGCACACATACACGCATGTCCACACACATACACACGCACATATACACGCATGTCCACACACACATAGACACGCACATATACATTCATGTCCACACATGCATACGACCTACATTGAACCGAGTCATAAAATTACATAATAAATAGACTAACAGTGAAGATAGATGTGTATGTATGTGTCTGTATGTATGTATATGAGAGTACGTATAATTGTGTGAGTGATTAATTAGTGTTAAAATTAACGTTGATTAACCCGTGGAACGCCATAAATGTCTTTACTCCGAGCCTTTGCAAAAGCCTCGCTTTTGCTGCGTGAAGGGAGACAACCGTAATCTTTTCGCACATATTCCATCAAATATGTCTTTACCGAAAGGCGGTGAGCTACCAGAAACGTTAGCACGTCGGGTGAAATGCTTAGCGGTATTTCGTCTGTCTTTACGTTCTGAGTTCAAATTCCGCCGAGGTCGACTTTGCCTTTCATCCTTTCGGGGGTCGATAAATCAAGTACCAGCTGCGTACTGGGTTGATCTAATTGATCAAGTTGTCGGCTTCTTCTTGTGTATTTTCTGGGTATTGTTGTGATTGTTGTTGTTGTTGTTAAGCATAGAAAAGACGTCATCAAAATATAAAGACCCGAAAATAAGTACTTGGTACTAATCTCAGAAAATCTTACCCCTATAAGAAATGGTAGGTTGGGAATAATTGACAAAGATGCTGGAAATTGGGGAACCAAAACTTGTAAAGAGTTATACATTATGCATCAATATACAGAATATAGGACTGCCAGGAACCGTACACTTGTCACAAGGCAATTCTCGTCTATTTATCCATTTTGTGAAGCGTTAACACAACGACAGATGAGACAACGACAGCAAGAACAAGAATAACTGTAACATCGACGATGTAGACGGTAAAAACAACGGCAAGACCAACAACATTTAAAGAATTGTTGGCCGAACGAAACGACATTTTGAAAATACCCGAAACAATTCCGTAGGAGTAAATGGGTTTTGTATATCACCACACATACACACGCACACGCACACACACACACACGCACACACACACACACACACATACACGCACACACACACACACACTTGCATACACACACAAACACTTACACACACGCATGCACGCGCACATACTGACATACATACACACTCATACATACATACAACCATACATACACATAGACACACGTAAACTCACACATACTTATACACACTTTCTCTCTCTAACACTCATACACACAAACCTTCACAAATATATACACGCACGCACACGCCTACACTCACTCACACACGTACACTCACATAACGCATTCACACACACCAACTTCCACACTCCCAAACTTACGCATTCGCACACACACGCACACATGCACACACGCACACCCGCCCGTATTGCGTTTGTTACATTTGCAGAAACCGTATAAGTTTGTACAAGTCTCCTATTTCACATGAAGATCTGATCTAACATTGCCAAAGGAATGAAAAGAGAAGCAAACGGACAAATCCTTTCTTTCGCTAAAACAAACCTTGCTTCATTGAGTATTTATTCTTCAGTTGGTTTGGCCAGGACTTCTTCCTCGCAATCCCATGTCATCAAATCGCTGTTATTTGAACGATTAAAGAAACGGGATGGCTCAAAGTCACAGGCAAACCAAGGCCATCTATCCACCCTAAACGTAAGTACGTATGTATTTCTATATATATGTGTGTAGCTATGTAGTACTCGTGTGACTGTATGTGTATGACTGTATATATGAGTGTGTAAGTATGTTTTTATTTATGTACATACTGCTTGTATATGTATATATATATATATATATATATATATATATATATATATATAGCTATATTCTACTATAGCTTCGGGCTATAGTAGAATACATGTGTGTGTGTGTGTGTGTGTGTGTGCGCCTGTGTATGACCCCCCCCCGCCACAATCGCTTGATAACCGATGTTGGTGTGTTTACGTCAGCAAAGAGACCAATAGAATAAGTTCTAGGGTCGATTTATCGACTAAAGGGAGTGCTCCAGCATGGCCGCAGTCAAATGACAAACAAATAAAAGAATATACATACACATTAATGCCCTCCCTCTCTCTCTCTCTTTATGCATATACATATATATTTATATATATAGAGAGAGTGAGAGAAAGAGAGAGAGAGAGAGAGAGAGAGAGAGAGAGAGAGAGATAGAGAGAGAGAGAGAGAGAGAGAGAGAGAGAGAGAGAGAGAGATGTAGCTGTATGTCGTATATATATATTATAAGCACCAACTAGGTTTTTGCATATTTTCGGTTTCCTGCAAATTTGTATCTATGTACGAACTATATAAGCACTATGATGCACTTTACTGCAATGTGCATGCATGTTTGCGTGCATGTGTGTGTGTGTGTGTGTGTGTGTGTGTGTGTGTGTTGTACTAGTGGCCTAAATTCTCTGCTATTTTCTATACAGTACACTTAACATCAGACACTGGACAAGAGCTACAGAAGAGACGAATAGACGCTGATATCAGGCCATTTCGTTAGCTGTTCTTTGTTCGCACCCAAATGATTCACATCGTTGCGAATATTTCTCTCTATCTTTATGTATGTATGTACGTACGTACATACATAT